>NW_008675152.1:0-20378 GCF_000695815.1 Acanthisitta chloris
TCTTATAATAATTTATTAATATACATATATTAATATATACATCTTAGTATATACATATTAATATAGTAATGTATTTTATATCCCTATATTAAAGTGATTATAAAATATAATTCATAGAATCATAGAACCATAAAATTTAAGGTTTGGAATGGACCAGGCAGTGTTCACAGCCAGGTTGGATGAGCCTTGAGCAACCTGCTCTGGTGGGAGGGGTCCCTTCCCCAGGCCGCAGGGCTTGGGGATAGATGATCTTTAAGGTCCATTCCAACTCCTAAAAATCTATAATCCTATGATTCTGTGATATAAATATTTACTTGCCAGGTAAGGCTTGGAAATGCTCTGTGAAATGCTCTGTGTGCAACAACTGTGCATGCTCAAGATTTCATAGGAATATTTTTTTCCCAATAATTTCAAGCACATATTTTAGGCAATGCAAACTCAAAACTATTTTTATCTTTTTCCTTTGGTTTTTATTTTCCCCCAGAAAACTCTTGCCCATATAACAATAGTTACTGGGAGTATTTCACTTCTATTAAACTTAAAATTGTCATTTGAAAATGACAAAATGTCTTAAGGCTGATAGAGAAGTTTCATTTATGTCCAGTCACTACCACTAACAAATCTGCAGAACCTGTTCCTGGAAGGTGAGAATGACCTTTCTTGATTGAACAACTTCTAATGCTTATTCCTCTGCCAGTGGCAGGAGGAATTCTTTATGTGATGCAGCTGTTGAACATCACAGAATAGCAAATTACTCTAACCACTCTATTTGCCAAAGAGTCCTAGGGGTTTTTTCATTGTGTTTTTTATTTTCTTTCCTGGTTGTAGTCAGAAATTCTCCCGTTAACAGCCTTAGAAAATGGAAGCTTCTGCCACAGAATAGCTGCTATTAATACAAATATATTCACTAGAACTGCATGTCTAAGCCAAATCAAGGAAGGAGAAATGGTTGCTTAAATTCTATCTCTATTCACTTCTTGGCTGCTTCTTTTCTGCTGTTAACAATTTGGAAACTGTGGTAAATCTGGGTAGAAAATGTGCTAGTAAGACAAGTCATTTTTACCCAGAGAGCCCCTGCAAAAACAGAACCTAACTGTTGTTAGTGGGCTAGGCTGGAACTACTAGCATTGAGGCAAAATTTCCCTTAAATATTAACAAGATTTTGAATAATTTGTTCTCTGAAACAAGGACCCCAAATCCATCCTTAAAGAAACTGTTGCAAGTAGTAAACAAGGAGATATAAATAAATAAATAAAAAATTGAGCAGAATCAAAGTGCTCAATAACATGATTCCATCCTTTCTTTTTGCCCTTTCCTTTTTCCTCTGCATTTAGTCTTTCCTGTGTTTCTAATATTCAGCTAGCACTTCACTTGATAAAAATTTGAATAAGAATTCCTGAATACTAACTTCCTGCACCATTCCAGGATCACAATGTTTGAACAGACCATTTACTGCCTCAATAAGGCACAGGAATTGGAAGAGGACCCTGAGCTCAGACTGGCACTGCTTCACTCCAATAAGATCACATACCTTGCAAAACAAAGCTCTAATCATGTCTTTACAAGAACAGTGGTGATGACACCCACCCCAGATATAGGACCTTTATGTAGAGGTTACAGAATCCTCTCAAGCATATGGACTAAATTCTCTCCTCAGACTTAGGAGTGTTAAAAGCTGTTGTTGGGGTTTAACACCAGCAGCAACCAAACCCCACACAGACACTCACTCACTCCTGGGATGGGGAGGGAATCAGGAGGGTAAAAGATAGAAAACTCATGGGTTAAGCTAAAGACAGTTTAATAGGGAAAGCAAAAGCCACAGACACAAGCAAAGCAAACCAAGGAATTGATTCCCTGCTCCCCACGGGCAGGAGGTGTTCAGCACCTCCAGGAGAGCAGGGACCATCACCTGGGATGGTTCCTTGGGGAGACAAACACCATCACTCCAAACATCCTCCCCTTCCTCCTCCTTCCTCCCACTGCACACCCTGAGCATGATGTGCTATGGTGTGGAATATCCCTTGGGTCAGGTTGGGTCACCTGTCCCAGCTGTGTCTCCTCCCAACCTCCCATGCAGCCCCAACTCCCTTGCCATGTGGCAGTGTGGGAAGCAGCAAAGGCCTTGGCTCTGGGTCAGCTCTGCTCAGCAACAACAAACACATCTCTGCATTACCAACCCTGTGCTCAGCACAAATCCCAAACACAGCCCCACACTAGGCACTGTGAAAAAAGTCAATTCTACTTCAGCCCAAACCAGCACAGCTTTGTATAACACTAACATTCTATGTAGAGTTTCTTTAAACAGAGCTCAGATTTTTATTGCTATTAGTACTCAGAGAATCAATTTTGTAATAGTTTTTGACCTAAATGCTTATGTATTTCATCATCATCATTGTAGCATTTTTATATATCCTTTCCCCCCTCTCTTTTTTATCATGTTATTTTAGGTTGAAAGAAGTTATTTCCCAAAATCTTGAAATGGCAGATTGCTCACCTTAAAAAGATTATTGAATGTGGGAATTTCAAAGGAAACTAACTTACCAGGTTCTGTAACTTTCAATAGGATTTTTACTTTGTCCCTTAGGTGCTTTTAAGAATCTTTCCTCTGATCCTAATTTAAACACTTGCCTTAAAGTGGTAGGTTTTTAGAAGCAGTGAGTAAGAAGAGTTTCCACTGACATCAGTGGCAACTCATTAGCTGGGAAAGTAAGGTCATTTTTAAGTCAAAGCATCAAAATTCCAGCACTCAGATTTGAAGAGCTGGACTGAAAAAGGGAAAACATTTCTCCTCACATCTATTCGGAATCTCATCTGTCTGGGTCTTTGACTATTCCCTGTAGTCCCACAGTAGGGTTGGACTTGATGATCTTGGAGGTCTTTTCCAACCCTGTTGACTCTATTTTCCTTGGAACTCTCAGTTTGAAACAGAAATGATCTATTGCTGTTAACATCATTAAAACATTACAGGCAAAATAACAACAATAACAATCTTAGGAAGTTTCACCAAGATATAAGAGCAAGGTATAAAGCTATTTATAAATAAACCACTACAGGTATATCATGTCTGAAGACAATAGTCTTTTTACCCTATTAAATTCTAATATACTGAGCCATATAGCCAATAATTAATTAATTTGCCTTACTCTGACTTGCAAGAATCTACCCACTCTGATGTTGTTTTCACACCCATCTACTTCCATCATTCTACCTTTCCAAGATCTCTACAATAAGACCTATTTTCCACCAGAAGTAGTTTTTCACAAACACATGGTCTGTTTTTGCATTTGGAGCCATAAGAATCATATACACCAAATAATCCTCAGGGCTCAGTTCTGCATTCTTTCTAGCAATCTAGAGACACTGAAATACTTGTCATCTGTGCTACTAAATTGGGTCATGTCATGCTGAAAACATCAAAGCTGATCTTTGTATCTCCCAAAAATAATTCATAGGAAAATCATTTTGTGCTTCTGTATAATTATATCTTAAAAACATACATAGAATTCTGTCATCTCTTCCTCTGGGATGCCTTCAGGGCTTTGCAATGATCTCTGCAGCTTGATGCTGCTGCAGTTTATATGAAGATGAAAAGATGGAACAGATTTCCTATAAAATGAATGTAAATATCCTTTTCTCCTTTCCATTGGTTCAGAGCAACTTGTGAGTTCAGAATTTAGAACTATTGTTAACATGATAATCTGACACAGAGGAATGATCAAGATATCTATTTCAGCATTTCTTCTGCTGATGTGATTCAGTGTCCTCTGACTTGGATGATATTACATCATTTCACCCTTATTGCTTTATAATCATATTCTATATGTAGAAGAGATTTTCTTCTTACATTTACGTGGGCATGAGAATTTCACTAATATTGAAGTGCAGTATTAGGTACATTTTTACACCTTGAACTTCCAGAGTAAAAAAGCATGTTAGAAATGTGAATTACTTGCTTTATTACCTTAACAGTCTATTATATATGTTTATTGATCTATTTCAATGATATATTGCCTTATTTCCTGAGTTCTGAAGCACCTCCAGCCTATAGTGAGAATTAAAAATTAAGACTCTTCCCACCATCAATAAAGAACAGTTATTTCATTTTAAAATAACCATCATCTGATTGATATTATGTGGTTTCTTTTAAATAAGCAGCAAAGGTATCATTAAGGCCTTTTAGGAAATTAGTCCAGTCTTGATAATTGCAAAGTTAATTTAACTGTGAAATGAAGGGATCTGTGTGCCAGCAAATGTTCTCCAGGAGTCTATGGGAACTAACCTCAAATGGTATAAATCTGCATACATCTATTGAGCTGTGCATTTACACCATCAAAGATCCTAGTTCCATGTTCAAATCTGTTATTCCTCAGAGTACCATTTACATTGATTAGTGAATTATGGGAATAGAGATATCACAGGTTAGGTTAGATATCAGGAAGAGATTTTTTGCAGAGAGAGTGCTCAGGCATTGGAATGTGCTGCCCAGGGAGGTGGTGGATTCCCCATCCCTGGAGGTTTCCAAGCTGAGACTGGATGTGGCACTTAGTGCCATGGGCTAGTGACCACGGGAGGGTTGGACTTGGTGATCTTTGAGGTCTTTTCCAGCCTGGTTAATTCTATGATTCTATGATCTAAACTAAACAAATAAAATGTGTATTATATCATTCTTAATTTGTTCCAGTCCAAATATGAAAACTCATGAATTTTCATGTACACTTTTGCAGTCTTGTAAATTGCTATGCTTTTGAAAGATCCTGTTTCTTCTCTGCCTCACATTCCTGTACTGACTGACAATTACTTGCATCATGAGACAACCAGGGAAGCTCATTGCATCTGAGCATATTGGCCTTGCACTGCTTCCTGCTTGCTGCACAGTCTCCATCATCTAGATGCATCTCCCTGGCATCATTAGCAGCTCTCTTCATTGATTGCAAAATTCCAGGGCATGTGGTAGGGTTAAATCACCCTCAGTTAATAACCACTTTTAGGCTGTTTCTTTTTGCACACACACACACTAACTGGTCCCTTAATGCATCGTTTAGGCTCTCTGAACTGGCAATGCTCTGTTAATTTCCTTAATTCAGCCACTGCAAAAAAAAAAAAAAAAAAAAAAAAAAGAGATTATAACTGTGGAAGCAGAGTGAAGTCACCAGCAGCGACCAGCAGCTGAGGGACCATGTGATGTTATGCAGTTTTCACAATCTATACAAATGTTTTCTCCACTGGTTTAACAGAAACTCTTCACTTATGCGACGGCTTAGAAAGGTTAACCATCATTATGCTCACTAAAACCACAAAGTAGGGATTTTTGCCATTTAGGATATTAGATAGTTCATATCATCTGAAGACTGAGAAACAGGTGGGGCAGTTCTCTATTGGGCTATCAAACAACTCCATTTCCCCCAAGTTAGATATTAACCTTTTTTCTTTCTTTAACAAGTAATTTACTCACAGTCTCAGTAGCAACATGAGGTTTCTTTCCACCTTATGTTTTTTTCCTAGGCTTTAATTGCTTTCCCTTTTATCTACCTGGACTTAGGCAAAGCATTTGACACTGTCCCACATGACATCCTTGTGTCTAAGTTGGAGAGCCATGGGTGGACACTCAGTGGATACAGAACTGGCTGGATGGTCACAGAGAGTTGTGGTCAGTGGGTCATTGTCCACGTGGAGCCAGTGAGGAGTGGTGTCCTCAGGGGTCAGTGGTGTCCTCAGGGGTCAGTGGTGTCCTCAGGGGTCAGTGGTGTCCTCAGGGCTCAGTGCTGAGGCTGATACTGTTCAACATCTTTGTTGGTGACATGGACAGTGGGTTTAGGCTCCCTCAGCAAGTTCTCTGAGCACACCAAGTGTGTCAGTCCCAGCTGGAGGGAAGGGATGGCACATCCAGAGGGACCTGGACAGGCTGCAGAGGTGGAACAATGCAAACCTCATGGAGCTCAACCAAATGAAGTGCAAGGTCCTACACCTGGGCCATGGCAACCCCAGGCACAGCTCCAGGTTGGGTGGGGAAGGAACTGAAACCAGCAGTGAGGAGATTTGGGTGTGATGGTGAATGAGAAGCTCAGCATGAGCTGCAGTGTGAGCTCAGCCCAGAAACCAATGGAATCCTGGGCTGCATCCAAAGACCTGTAGATCTTTGAGAAACTTAAGAATTTTGATAGTGAATCCCAAGATTTTAGGCATAAATATGACAACAGATGAATTACTTGATTTTGGATGAGTTTTTTGGCACTTTTTTTTCATTTTCATTGAAAGACTAATATAATGTGATAGCATTATATTTCTGTCAACAAATTTAACCAGCAAAGAACTTGAGACAGAAATAAAACGCTCAAACTTTTGAACCATTTAGAATTATAGCAATTGGATTAAAGAATTTCTTTCCCTCCCTAGAAAGATTCCAAAGAGTTTTACAACTAAATGTTACTATTCCAATGTTAGCAATTAGTTACTATATCACTGTTAGTAATAGTTATTATTCCACTGTTACTTAGTTCATGAGGATATTTAGCATCTTTATTATTAAAAAGATTTAGAGATCTTGCAAGGGAAATAAGTCCCTAAAGTAATTCCACTCTTGGCTAGTAAAAGAAACTAGTGTTATCATTGGAAAGCATTACTAAAAATGGAATAGTGTGGATGAATTTTTTTTTTTTTTTGCCATTGACTAAAATTACACTAAAAAAGCACCAAATCAAGTTTCTTTCACTCAGAAAACTTTGGGCAATTTTTTTATGTGAAAGACTATTTCTTATTTCTAATATAACCCTTGGAAGATTCTATGCTAAAGTTGGAAGTATTATTTCAGGTCCATTAGTGCTACGTTTCATTTTTCAAGGTCTCTCAGGGCAGCTAAAATAATAGCAAGAATCGAAGACATATGCTGCTAATGAAGTCTGTTTCATAACCTCAGAGCTATGTTCTTGCACCATTTTGACTAAAAGTAATTACTTTCTTTATTTTACCCAAAGGCTAAACTTCTAATGTAGGGGGAAAAAAAAAAGAGAGTGGGAAAAATGCACATTGAATTCAATGTGCAGAATAGAGAAAAATAAAATGAAATATTACTGACTAGGAAGGCTGTAAATGCTAACAGAAATTAGTCATAGACACACCAAAGAAAAAAGGTAAGAGTACAATCTTTTGCTGCTTTTTTTTTCCCAGTAAACACTATTTTAAAAGAGACAGAAAGTCAACAGATCTAAATAAATGCTCATTTTTATTTAAATCAGAGGGAATTATTCATGACACTAATAATGGCTGCAGTTTTAGAACAAAGTAGGGTTGAGTTCTGTTTAATAATGTGTGCATTTTAGTCATAACAGCTGTTAGTCTGACATAAAGTTTCACTTGCTGAATTTGATTAATATTATTTTGACAGTTAGGTGTTTTGGGTTTAATTGTGTTCTGCACAAATCCCAAACACAGCCTCACACTAGCAACTGGGAAGAAGGTTAACTCTGCTTCAGCTCAAACCAGCTCATTTGCCCTGCTAGTATTACAGTTTTTCAGTAATTTTTTCCAGGAATTTTCCCAGTTTTCATAGCACTTAGCATCATAAACTTCTACAGCCTTTATCCAGATGAAAGATCTTGGAAAATGAGAAACAATAATTTTGTGGTCCTCAATGGCCACCAAAAAGAAAAAGATGAGCAGCTCACTTGGGCACTTCATAGGAGAATGTTCAGATTCAAGAAGATCATGGTTAGTGTTCCTAACCACAGCTATAAATCTAAGAGAGTTAGTACATAGGTGTCTTCATCCATCACAAGTGAGAACTCAGCTGTCAGCACAGTCTGTGCTGATTCCTTACTGTAACTTGATCCAATGCCACATCACTTAAGGTCAAGGGAATTTGAAGGCTGCCCTGAAAACAACTGTGCTCACTTCCTCCAGAACTGCTGAAATGCAAAGCTTGAGACACTCACTGCTGGCAGAGGAGAAAAATCTTTTGGTTGTCTACTTATCACTTGCTTATTTGGGGGAAAACTCTAGCCAGTGTTTCTGTAAAGGAAGACAAACATGCTCAAGTTTGAATGTCAAACAGCAGAAAATCTTCTGGCTACTGATAGTCTGGAAGTTTCATCCTGGAAATTTTCTGTTGTTCATCCAATTTTAAGATTTCACCCTTAGCCTACCCTAGAGCTACTTCTCTAAATATCTCAAACACATCTGACCTTTGCATGGATATCTCCTGATCTTCATTCATACTGACATCCACTCATACCCAACTGCAATAGATTTAACTCTGCTTTTCTGATTGAATACACTTACTTATAGTTTCTTCTTGGGATAGTAAAGATCTAATTAGAGCCACTTCTCAGATGATCTTTGAGCTTACTAGTCAAAATAATTAAGAGCTATGCTTAATTAGCATCTGTTTTTAGAGAAGTTGACTTTCTTTTATTCTGAGCTTTTCCTAAAATCTGTTAAATGAAGAAGTAGAGTTCAGATGTCAATGTGAAAATGCAGTCCAACCTCTTGAGAAATTTGAAAATATCCAGATTCTAGGGTCCAAATATGCAGTGATTCTTTCTTACATCTTTCTTACCTTAATTCACCAATTTTCTGTCAAAGGGTTAATTAAGGAATTATGATCATAATGTTAAGTTATCAGACATAGTTTTCTTGTCCTTGACATCCATTCAGTATTACCAATATGGGCTGAGGACAAGTGCATGAAGTTCAGCAAGGCTCAGTGCTGCTCCTGCCCTTGGGACACAATAGCCCAAGCAGCTCCAGGCTGGGGAGCAGTGGGGACAGAGGTGTTGGGCACAAAGGGCCTTGAGCTGAGCCAGGGCAGAGTCAGATTGGGGGTGAGGAGAAATGTTTTCCCTGTTGTGGTGTTCAGCACTGGGATATTGCCCAGGGAGGTGGTGCAGTCACCATCCCTGGAGGTGTTTCAGAGGTGTCTGATGTGGCACTGCAGGATCTGGGTTAGGGTTTAGTGGTTCCAGCAGTGACAGGTTCATGGTTGGACTGGATGATCTTAGAGATCTCCTCCAACCTTTGTCGTCTGATGATTCTATCACTCTATCATTCTATGACTTCATGTACTGGTATTTATTATTATCCTGCCTTCTATCCTTCTTATTTGAGCAATAACCCAGTACACAATTGCCTTGCCCATTGTAATTACCCACAACCCAGGAGATTTTTATTTGTTTTGAGCTTCAGGAAAGAAAGAAGATGAAACAATATTGATCAGCTAGAAGGTAAAAATAGAATTAGTCCTTCAGCACAGTTCCTTCCATAAAGAACTGTTTTGGAGGAAGATTTTAGCACCTGGACAAGGATATTGTATGTCCCTGGAATCAGCACTAAATGCTGTTAGCTACATTGCTTTCCTAAAGCTGCAATATGCATTTGATCTTCCTCCCACAAAATTGGAATCCAAATGTTTTACAGCATATCTATAACTTTTATTAAAATCACAGTTTTAATACACTTTTGGTAATTAAATATCAAAGTAGGAAAGCTATAAATAAAGGAACTGTACCTCATTTTACTGCCATATGCCATGACTAAAAGAAAGTCATTGCCCAGGGTGCCCAGGGAGGCTGTGGCTGCCCCAACCCTGGCAGTGTTCACAGCCAGGTTGGATGAGCCTTGAGCAACCTGCTCTGGTGGGAGGTGTCCCTGCCCAGGGCAGGGCTTGGGGCTGGATCATCTCTAAGCTCCATTCCAACCCCTAAATTCTATGATTCTATGATTCTATGCCTGTTTGTAGTGCTGCAGAAGTGAAGCAATAGACAGGACCATGTTGATACGACTATTTCGATTTAAAGACATCATTGAACTCACCTTGTATACAATCCTGCTGTAACCATGGCCAAATGACCTGACAATCTGGATTTAAAGCTGGGCAAAGATGACCCTAAGGAACCTGTCAATGTAGTCTATGCAGAGAGAGCCTGGGGAGACTCTTGGAGATGGTGGAGAGTTTGGAGTCAGTGCAATGTACAGAGTATGTAGGTATTGACCTCCAGCCAGTCACGCAAAACACATTCAGAGCCAAGTCTTAAAGTTTAAGCAAATGTCCCTTACAATTAAAATCATGGCTTATAAGGAATATTAATTATTCATGAGCAGCAGCTGATAAGCACTATACATGAAATTTAGCAGGAGTGATTTGTTTAACTAGACAATCAATTGAAGCAGGTGTAAAAGAGTGGAAAGATTTTAGCATTCCCTTTTCATTTGACCTCTCCCCTTTTCCTCCAAATTTCTCTGCTGATATTCAACTGATAAAACCAATGCCAATCGTATATAAATGCAAAGCAAATGCAGTTTCAATCAGATCTGATTTTTTGTAATGGTGGCTGATTTCTGTGGCCCAGTTCTATGGGCACAGGCAAATCATTGACATCATTTATTCCTTGCTTGTGGCACAAATACTCTGCCAGTCTCAGTAAGACCTTAAAAATGGGATTTGAAGATCATGTTTTCCTGACATTTTTTTTGTTTGATGTGTCTCCCAAGCAGTTCATCATTTTTTGTGATGAAAATATACATTATTTGTATATTCCTCTAAAATATCAGGTAGGCTCTAGCTCCTGAAAAAGTGGAGTATTTCTTTTCACTTTCAAGTGCAGATGCCAGATCAAGTTCCATGTGAGTTGACAGGTACCTTCTGCATGGCTGTTACTCAGGCATTGCAAAACCTTTCTGAGCAAGAAAATCACTTTCAGATAGAGTTAACTGCAAATTATCAAGTTGTTTGGTCTTTAATAAATTAGATGTTTATTAAGTGGGAATAAATTAAACTATTTGCATCAATTTAAATACCTATGTTCCACTAACTGACAGATCTGAATTCCTAATGACTCACAAAGGGGAAATTTGTTATTAGTGATAAGAGGATCAGTTTTCAATAATCTGTGGAATTATTCAGAGCAATAATTCTCTGCGCATTTTAATGCATAACAGGAATTTGCAAAAACATTTCTCTCAGCTATGTTTTTTTTTTTAACTGAATAGAAAATATCCCAAGCAACAAGAAGAAAAGCATTATTAGATACACAGAGAAATACATGTATAAGCAAATAGATATCTAGCTTCATAAAATTCTGGCTTTGCACAAGAGGAGCTTTGCTTTTCAGAGAAATCAATCTTCAGCATCTGATGGAAATAAAGACACATTTTTCCACCTCATTATAATGAATAGTAAGAGCAGAGATTTTAATATCATAAAAGTTTTTATGATCAGGCTACAAATAGGACTTATTTTCCCTCATTAAAGTTGGCTTCAAACCAGATGAAAGAGTAGGAGAGCTATAAAAAGTACAAAAAAGCTTAATATCCCTATCAGGTGAAAAATATAAGTGGGGAATGTCATGAATAAATATGGACTTATGTTTATAGAGCAAGTCAAAAATGATATTTTCATTCTGCATATTAGGCATAAAATACTGAGATGTAATCATGCTGCACAGTAAATTGGGAGCCTAAAGTGAAGCTGAAACTGAGTTTAAAATACAAAGCTGAAGTCTACTCACAACTGAGAAAGCACAAATGGAGCATTTCTGTACATCAGTGCTACCAGGGCATTATTTATCCCATAGCACTTCAAATCTCAGAATAAAAAGGATGCGAATTTTATGATAATGTTATGATATATAGTAGGGTAAATAAAAGCAGAACATTGTGCATCAACTAGGACTGGAGTGAAAGAAAATTCCCAGGGAGACATATGGGTAGCTTAGAGAAAATATATTCATTTATTCTGTCATGGCCAGATATGACTAGATATCATAGAATATCATCTAATCAACCAGGTTGGAAAAGACATCCAAGATCATCGAGTCCAACCCTCCCGTGGTCACTAGCCCATGGCACTAAGTGCCACATCCAGTCTCAGCTTGAAAACCTCCAGGGATGGTGAATCCACCACCTCCCCAGGCAGCCCATTCCAATGCCTGATAACTCTCTCTGTAAAAAATCTCTTCCTAGGCAGAGCTTGAGTCTGTGCCCTCTTGTCCTGCTGCTGTTGCCTGGGAGCAGAGACCAACCCCCACCTGACTCCAACCTCCTGTCAGGGAGTTGCAGAGGGTGAGAAGGTCTCCCCTGAGCCTCCTCTTCTCCACTCTGCTCAGTGGTGGAAACCAATCAAACAAGAGGGAACAGCAAAAACTGATGCCCAGGATGCTCCATCTGAATATAAGGAAGAACTTCTTTGCTGTGCAGTCCCTGAGCACTGAACAGATTGCCCAGAGAGGTCGTGGATTCTCCTCACTGCAGATATTCCAGACCCCTCTGGACACAACCCTGAGCCAAGAGCTCTGGGCTGGCCCTGCTGGAGTAGGAGGTGGGACCAGTGACCCACTGTGGTCCCTTCCAACCTCACTCATTCTGTGGTTCATTCAATAAATTACAAGAGAAAGGTGGTTGCCTTAATCAACCAACTTAATGCATGTATTCTAGGAATAAGCAGTTTGGAATGGGAGAAATGGAGCTTCAAGCATTCAGAAGATTCTCATCTGCATACATATATTTATGCACACACATATATGTGATTGCTACTGAGCTTGTAGAGCTGGCAGTGACAGGAGCCTCCTGCATCCAGCTGTGATGTAGCCAGGCATGAGCATTCCCAGTGCCCTCAGTCCTCCTGAGAGAGCTCCAGGAATGTCCCACTCAGTCTCCAGGTGGCTGACAGCATGGGCTGCTCTGCAGGAGCTTTGCTGAACTTCTAGGCAGAGGCACAACATGGGGATTATGAGAAGTCCAGCCCAGGTGACAGCACAGCTCACTAGTTGTCACAGCTAGTTGTGCCCCCACCTCAGCTGTGGGCTCAGCCCTGCCCTGAGGTTGGGGTTTGGAGCTGTCTGGAACTAGCTGTGTCTGTCCTGGGGCAAATTTATCCTGTGCTCACAGAGATTCCCTGCAGCCCTTCCCCTCTGCCCTTCTATGGCCAACTCCTTGCCACCTGCACTCAGTACAGCTGCTAAATGCAGCTTGTTTTCTCACAAGATATATTCCACTTTGGAGGCAGTAGAGAGATGTTTGTAAATATGCAATCTGCCTTTTCCTCTGCCTCCTCTCCTCCCCCAGCCCACCCTGCCTTTAGATAGCATTTCAGTCAGGAGGCCAAGTGGGTCAAAAACAGAAGATTCCTGATGGGAATTGGGGCTTTGGTTCCACCCTCCACCACCTCAGGCTGTTGAAACACCACCTAGCATCTCTTACACTCCTTCTTTTCCTCACTAGGAAGGAAAGATTTTGCCAAACTTTTAGAGATACCAAGAACAAGTCCCATAAATTGCCTAAGCAGATTTTCCCCCACATGTTGTCTGTCTGATTTGGCCCTTCACTTTAAGTCAGATCAAAGAACAGGCTCAAACTGATCTGATCTGGAGAAGATGGTGAAATAATGCTGTGCACAGATTTGGATTCCTCTGGGGCTCTGTGCAAGGCGTCTGTGAACCAGCTGTGCTGCATAAGTGGAATCTAAAAATAGTAGAGGCTTACCAAGCTTTTACCAACATTTAATTTGCAGAATATTATAAGGATCACTTTCTTTAATTGGAAGCTTAACAAAAGACTTCATATTCATTTGCTGCTGCCAAATACTATCCAGATTGCTGTTCAGCTCTGGAAAATTAATACAAGGTTTTAGAGCATTCTTTTGGTTCTTCCTGTATTTCTGTTTGTAAATCCTTGGTTACTGATGAGCACAAACACTCACTGCAGTTCTATTGAATGACATGATTTGGTGTTTGTAGAGGTGAATGGATTACCTACAAGCCAAATGGTAATTCACACAGCTAAATCTATGGAAAAGGATGGAAATGATTTTGATTAATCTCCAAAAACAAGACAGTGGAATATAAAGTTCTCACCTTTTGCACACACTGGAGTTATATGAAGTTACAGTGCCTAATGGGATGATATTTTGCAATGTAAGATATTTTAATCCTGTATTTTCAATTTTCATCTCTGGTGGTGTTACTTTAGACCAGACTGATAAGGAAGTATATTTCCAGCTGAAGGATGTCTTAAGAAATACATAAGAGGTTGAGTTACAACAGCCTTTTCATACTAGAGACACTGATTTGAATCTGTATCTCATGTCCTCTCATATCTAGTTTTCCTAATAACACAAGTGCTATGAGTGATTAAGTGACTATGTGATTAAGTACAAAATCAAACCCAAGAGCAGGACACAGCACAGAAAAGTGCCAGAGACAATCCAATTCTCTACTTTTCTGCTGTTCTCAGAACACCTGACACTTGTCCAATATTGGCCACATCCACAGTCTCTTACATTATGCTACATGAGCTAGTACACGAATTCTTTCTACTCTTGTGAATCAAAGAGCATGTGAAATGTTCCATCATTTTAGAATGCAGCACAGTAGCTGTGGAGGGGAGTTCCTGGTATCTTCAGCCCTGTCTTCTGGAAATTTGAGCACAAAATGATGAAGAAACTCTTTGCTCAATTGTCTAAAAGGTGGTTCTATGCATAAATTCAATCATATGAGGTTGAATCATTGCCTGGAGGTTCCTCTTTTTATCTACTGACTAGAAGACTATCAAGATATCAAGACTGAGCTGCTGAGAAATAAAGATACTTAAAATGAGGCAAAATGAATATTCCTTAGACTTTGAGTGGGGAAGCATCCTAAAAACAACTGCACCACACAGGAACACCACCACCACCACACATCCCTGAGCCCCCAGAGCCTCAACACCTTCAATAAATGTGAAATATAGAGTAGAAGACCACAAAATCCTACAGCTCCAATGAGAGGGGGAAGATCCAGGTTGATCTAGGTCAGTTCAGGTATCTATGAATACAATTCATAACAGTTTCACTCAAAGATCTTAGCCAACAATCAAGAATGAATAAAGGAATCCTTACCATTCCTTGACTATCCAGTCTTGGGAAAGAAAAAAACAATACTGTGATTCCAGGTTGGATAATCAGTTTAATCCAGAGTGTAAACAGGCAACCAATTCAGGCACAAACTCAACCTAATGCAATGAAACACACATGAGTTAAAAAAAAAAAAAAATCTCCAAAAGAACAACACAAAGTCCCAACCACATTCTGCTACCTGTTCAAATTGCACAGAGGCAGTAAAACACAACTTCACAAAGTGTTCTTGTCTCTAGGAAGCTGGTTTTTTTCCAAATGCCTCCCTAGGCTTAGCAAACTGCACTTTAAAGCAATTTTGACTCTGTGGCTCACAAAGATGTTCAGGTGGTTATTTCAGAAGTTCATATGCCAAATGAGCTGAAACCTTATGTAATATCCAGTCTAAACTTATTCCTAGCCATTTATCATGGACTAATATTGTTCTTAAAATTAAAGGATTTTTTCCCCTTGATATATCCCCTCTCAATGCAGTTATAAAAAGCCATTATATCCCCTCTTAACCTTCCCCAGCTAGGCTAGATAAACAGAGCTCTCCTTAATCTCTTCTTTGTAAGGTAAATATTCCATTCCTTTAATCATATCTCTTCTCTGAATCTGATCCAATTTAAATTAATCATCCCTGAGAGAAATGATCAGAGATGTACACAATATTCCAGATGAAGTTTCGCTGATGCCTTCTCTAGTGGTATTTACATTCTGCTTTCCCTTTGAAGAGTGTGTCCCTCAGAATCCCAGAATCAGTTGGGTTGGAAGGGACCACAGTGGGTCACTGGTCCCACCTCCTGCTCCAGCAGGGCCAGCCCAGAGCTCATGGCTCAGGGTTGTGTCCAGAGGGGTCTGGAATATCTGCAGTGAGGAGAATCCACAACCTCTCTGGGCAATCTGCTCAGTGCTCAGGGACTGCACAGGGAAGAAGTTCTTCCTCGTGTTCAGGTGGAACTTCCTGGTCATCAGTTTTTGTTGTTCCAAGTATAGAGAAGCCTCGGTTTTTTTCTAGTTTCCCCTCAATTTTCTATGTAAAGAATGATATAGAAAAACTGGTATTTGAAAAAAAAAAACAGTTTATGTTTTAGCTTCTAATTCTAAAGTGAGGAGTACAACTTGTTTACACTTAATGCCTTCCAACTCTGAAACATCGTTGTTCCTCTAATGAACCCATTTTCCCCCTGCTTTTTTTCTCTGTTCTCCTTAATGAATCCCTTTTACGCTTCTTTATAATCTCTTGCTAATCTTTTAAATCTTCTTATTACATTCCTCTTCGCTTGATTATTGATGCTGAAAAGCCCTTTCATACAAGTATTTAGTTTTCTCTTTGAATTTGTGCTCTGTGTTGGCACATTTTATTTAAGATTCAGAGCTCCTCCAAGTCCAGTGAAATTCCCTCCCCTGTGAGGACAGGCTGAGGGAGTTGGGACTGTTCAGCCTGGAGAAGAGAAGGTTGTGTGGAGAGCTCAGAGCAACTTCTCAATATCTGAAGGGGCTACAAGAGCCAGAGAGGGACTCTGTGTTAGGAACTGCAGGGACAGGACAAGGGGGAATGGGTTCAAACTGAAGAAGGGGAAGTCTAGGTTGGATGGGGGAAAAATGTTTTGCCTGTTCTGGTGGTGAGACCCTGTGCCAGGGTGCCCAGGGAGGCTGTGGCTGCCCCAACCCTGGCAGTGTTCACAGCCAGGTTGGATGAGCCTTGAGCAACCTGCTCTGCTGGGAGGTGTCCCTGCCCAGGGCAGGGCTTGGGGCTGGGTGATCTTTAGGGTTTTTTCCAACCCCAACCAGTCTGGGATTCAAATCTTTAATTTTCCCAAACCAATCAGCCCAATGAATTTATTTGCTGAGCATCTGAAAGTTTGACTTTTTAAAATCACAAGGATTATATATAGAATCATAGAACCATCAAGGTTGGAGGAGACCTCTAAGATGATTGAAACCAACCATTAACCTGTCACTGCTACAACCTCTAAACCCTAAACCAGATCCTTCAGCATCAGATCCTCTTAAACACTTACAGGGATGGTATAGACTAATTTCTGCCTATCTTTCAGATGATGTAAACTGAGCTCCCTTCACTTCTGCCAGGAGAGCCATTGCTATCCTGATGACACTCTCTGAACTCCAGTTGATTTGCATCCTTGTCTTCCCTCTATTGGAAGTCCAGAACTGGTTGTGCCAGGTGAGGTCTAACAAGTGGAAACATTCAATGTGATTCAAGAATACAACTTTGCTAAGGGTCAACAAAATATCCTTTTCCTTCTTGCAGGTGTTGTTGAGACTTCATTTGGTGAGAAATGGAAAGTTTTGGGGAGTTTCTTTTAGTAACTATATTTTTCATAGTTGTCAATCCAGGTTCTTCCAATTTGAGGCAGAAAAAAAAAGTCAAAACAACTTTCTAATAGCTGTAGAAAGAAACATTCTTAATTGTAACATTAAGCATGGCTAAAAACCAACACTGATAACAGCAAAGCTGAGGGCAAATAGGAACTGAATCACTTCATATGGATATATACAGATTGTTCCAAAATTTCAGCACTCATTTGGCAGAAAAACTCAGTTTGACCTCTCATGAATATTTATTCCAAAATCTCATGTAAAAACTTCAGTGAGTTTATACACAATCCTTAACAAATATTTTAATCTTTATTACCTGAGGAGGAAAGTTGAAATGAATTCGAATTATTTTTGAGCCAGAATAATGCAGTGCTTAGGAATTAGGTATTATGCATAGGACTTGAATCTGACTTACAATAATATTCCAGATACAAAGTTAAACTCTAAGAAATTCAGGAAAAGAATGGATTTCTCTCCTTTCAGTGTATGTAATACAGACATACTAGTTTGGAATCTTAATCTTCTACCAGTTTGTTAGGATGGAATCAGGGACTTTCTTACCTGAGCCTCCAAACCAGGTTTGCAAGTCCTTTGAAAGCCATTGTAGAACACAGTGGAATTCAGAGTGGGTTTATCTAGACCTAAAATCATACATGTATATCTAATATATTGGGATGCTTAGTTTGCTATTTACAGTCACCATTAAAAACCTGTGTAATTTTCTTAGACGTAGAAGATGAATTCATGAAAGTATTTTGAATGCTCAGCATTCAGCAAGGCTTTAGTTTTGCAGTGCAACTTATTTCATCTTACCTTTGCTCCTAAGAGTTTTACTAAGGAAAAATTCTGGTTTGATAGTCTTTGAGATGGTAATAGAGATGGTAATAACTTCTTTTTGTGTGTGTGTGTGAAAATGATAAAATACTATAGCAGAAAAGGTCTGCAAAGGTCATGTGGTTCCTGCCCTGGGGCAGAATCAGTTCTACCCAATGGTTAATTGAGGATGTCAAAAGCAGATTTTATTGCTGTGCCTGGTGAAGTCAGATCTTCCTTCACTCAGGGTGGAAAAAGACAAATTGCACAAAGGGCTGGGGGAGATAACAGTGCACACAACAGGCAGGATGAGCTGCTCCTCTAAGACCCTGGAAAGCTGCAGAGCATCAGGTGATTTAAGAGATCACTTTTTACCTGCTCTGTGCCCAGGGCTCACAGCAGCTCTGTGATAAAGATGGGCTTGGTTCACTAAACTGCCTTTCCTTATCGGAGCCATAAACAGACTGAGATAGGCTGGAAGAAAACAATAAGGCAGAGAAAGAAAGCACAGAAAAATATTTGTAGCATTATGCAGCCAATTTCTGTATTCTAGATTATGTCCAAGATCTTGCCAGAGCCAGTGAAGAGGGCCATATAGTATGAATAGTGAACTTTGCTTTCATTCAGAATGTTTGAGGCCCAAGATCAAAAACCTGAGATGGCTGAGTGAGTGGAGGTTGAAAGGATTGAGCTTTGCTGCCAGATTTCCCCATGAAGACACTCTTAATGCTTCAAAAAAAGACCAACAGATGAAAAATCTCAGCTGCTCAGTATTTTATTGACAGTGCATTCTGGGGAAAATTTTAATGTAATACATTAGGTGCATTGATTTTATCTTCCCTATATCTCTGACTTTTGCTACATTGTTTAACCTGAGTTTTTTTATACTTAATCAGGATTTCTCTTATTCTTATTGATAGTCTTCTCTGAGTATTACAATTGCTTTCAATATGCAAATTTAGGTTTATGTTACTGTGATTTGTAAATCTCATATGTAAATTACCTGTGTAATGGAGTAGACCTTACAGAGATGATCCAGCCCCAAGCCCTGCCCTGGGCAGGGACACCTCCCACCAGAGCAGGTTGCTCAAGGCTCATCCAACCTGGCTCCTCCTCCCTCTGCAGCTTCCCTGGAGCCCCTGCAGATCCTGGAAGGTGCTCTGAGGTCTCCACACAACCTTCTCTTCTCCAGGCGGAACAGCCCCAACTCCCTCAGCCTGTCCTCACAGGGAGATGCTCCAGTGCTCTGAGCAGCTTTGTGGCCTCCTCTGCACTTGCTCCCACAGTTCCATGTCCTTCTGATGCTGAGGACACCAGAGCTGTGTGCAGTATTCCAGGTGTGTCTCCCAGAGCAGAGCCGAGGGAAAGAACCACCTCCCTTGCCCTGCTGCCCACACTCCTGGGGATGCAGCCCAGGAATGTAACCTTGAGGGTAGAGCAGAGTTGAATAACATTCCGTGCACAAGGACAACAAATGTGTGTCTGAAATACATGAAACACCCTGTGTGCCATGACAACAGAAGGCATGAAGAACTTTAAAGATCCTGCTTGAATGGGATTAAGGATTCTTTCCATATTGCTTCTCTCAGTGAAAGATGCTGAGCTGATCAAAGTTGCTACTTCCATGTTAGCAGTTCCCCCATCACTTTTGCAATGTTTGTACCCTAACACTTTCCCTAGAGAAGGGAGTGCTGTTTTTTTTTGTTTACCATTCACTGCACGTTGCAGCTGCAATTTAGCCATTACATGTCAAATATTATCCTTTGCTCTATTATTGGGTTGAGTGAATTGCAGATTTAAAGAGTTCTACGTGGGACTGGCAACTGAGTGGCAGGTTGGTGTATTTTTATGTGTTCTTCAACTCTACCCTTCCCAGTGACAGTGATGGATGGTGGGGTGCTGGAACACAATAAAATTGAATGAAACACTGATGGTTTGCAATCTCTAAAGACTGATTTTATCAGAGTTTTAGGAAAAAAAAGCTTTCAGAGGATGATCTGTAAATATTGAACATTGAAATCTTTTCCATTATACCTGAAAATAAATATCTGCAAACAAATCTAATATGACTCTGCTTTCTCTTGCAGAGAGTCTCTAGGTTGACTGAACCTGCTCAGGTCAGGCTTCCTAAGGATTCTTTTTACCTGTCTGTTCCCTCTGCTCCATGCTCAAGGGAATTGTGCCTGAATTCATCACCACAGTGAACAATGCTGTGCCCTGCCCCCTCCAGCAGAAGAGCTGATCCAATTCATGACACAGCTGCCACAAAAATATAAACAAGCTATCAGTCTGCCCAACCACATTGTCTTAAAGTGAATCATAGAATCAAAGAATTTTAGGGGTTGGAATGGAGCTTAGAGCT
>NW_008675152.1:20585-24814 GCF_000695815.1 Acanthisitta chloris
CCTTCTCTTCTCCAGGCTGAACAGCCCCAACTCCCTCAGCCTGTGCTCACAGGGAGATGCTCCAGTGCTCTGAGCAACTTTGTGGCCTCCTCTGCACTTGCTCCCACAGTTCCATGTCCTTCTGATGCTGAGGACACCAGAGCTGTGTGCAGTATTCCAGGTGTGTCTCCCAGAGCAGAGCAGAGGGGCAGAATCCCCTCCCTTGCCCTGCTGCCCACACTCCTGTGGCTCAGCCCAGGATGTGCTGTTTGCTAACTCACTTATTTAATCTATCCCTTGTTGCTATTGCTGATGCTGAAGCATAACACAAGTATTAAGTCTGTTTTTTAAAAAATTATCAATCCATACTCTACTTGTAAATATCTGACCATATTTCTATATTTAAATTAGATTCTCCCTTTTCCATCATTAAAGTACAGATTTTATTTCATCACTGAAGTATAGATTTACCTAGATCTGAGCTGATGCCACTGTTTGTCTTCATAAACTCTAAGGTTTAGGTTTTTTTAATGGGGTGCAAGTGCTTGTTCTGATTCCTGGATAAAGCATCCTTGGCAGAATCCCTGAACACTTGGTTATTTTGCTTCAGGCTGTAACAGTGACTATCTTTAAGCTCAGTTAAAGCTTTGCAGAGTGGAAAGAGAACTTCCAGGCAATCTCATTTCCTTGCCTAGCCACAGGCAATAAGAAGTGTAAATGGGGCACTCAGCAAATCATTCAGCGAGCATTTAGACTAATTAAAATGTGATGAAGACTGTTTTGAAGATCTCGATTTATAATTTATGTGGCAGTGGAAGTCGAAAATCTTAAAAATGCTTTTCCTAAGAGTAACTTCACAGGTCTCACAGTGGTAAATTTCACAGCAAAAACTTCCTCCTAATATCTAACCTAAATTTCATTCCTTCAATTTGTGCCCATTGCCCCTTGTCCTGTCCCTGCAGCTCCTAACACAGATCCCTCTGCAGCTTCCCTGGAGCCCCTTCAGCTCCTGCAAGGTGCTCTGAGGTCTCCACACAACCTTCTCTTCTCCAGGCTGAACAGCCCCAACTCCCTCAGCCTGTGCTCACAGGGAGATGCTCCAGTGCTCTGAGCAACTTTGTGGCCTCCTCTGCACTTGCTCCCACAGTTCCATGTCCTTCTTACACTGAGGGCACCAGAGCTGTGTGCAGTATTCCAGGTGGGTCTCACAATTCCTTTCAATCATTTCTTATTTAGAGTGATCTGAAAACTCAACAACTCACTCTAAAAATACAAAGACCCAAAATTACATGTTGCTTTTTCTTTTCGTTCCTGCGAAGGGACCTGAACTTCTACATTTGATTGAATCATACATTGAACTTTCAGATTATAACTGCAAAGTACTTATATCCTTCTAGTATCAATCTTCCTTGATTGCTTGGTGTATGGACAATATATCTTCACCTATATATTCAGGTAAACTCTTAAATTGTCTGCACTGAACACCTCAAGGGGTCACTCAGAATGTCCTGAGTGAGCTATGTTTGACTTATCTGCAAGAGAAGTTCTTTGGTGTTTCAGTGCAGACAATGTTGCTGAGAATCACAGCTGAGATGCCCAGAACAAGGTTTAAAACATTTTCCTTTGGTCATTTTTCCCTCTTGTCATATGTTCACCTGTCCATATTTGATCAAAGAAAGACAAATCACATTGAAAATTGAAATGCAGTTTTCCCCCATTGAGTCAACAGTTTGAAGCCAATAATCCTGCTGATATCTGTTCATTTCTGTCACTTTCCTGACTCCTTATTCCCTTGTTTACCTTTCAAACTCTTCCTTTAATTAAATTACCTCCCTCCAAAGCTATTTGCTCTCATTCACAGTGTTAAATCATATTAATCCTTTTGCATACAGCTTCATATCAAGCTGCTGCAGAAGGCACCTCTCTTGGATTATTCCAGGCCTCTAATTCACCTGTTTCCTGACTGTTGTGACATCAAACTCAACTGGCAGTGAAGATATTCTGAGTATGGTTCATGCTTAGCTGTCAAGGCATTCATTTCTGTGGAGACCCAGACTAGACAAGCATGTGATCTTAAACACTTTCCTATTGAGATTATTCTAAAGCACATTGGGGTATTTAAAGACATGAAGAAATGTTGACTTTCTACTTGTTGCAAACACTTTTCTCTGATGCATTGAAATAGCTTCAATAGGACGTGGTTTTTTTCCCAGAAGTCAAAAATTATTTTTAAAATATCTGTTCATGACTTTTGGGTGAACATTCCACTTCCGTTTTGTGTGCTCCAGTAATTTTTACTGCTATGTAAAACATCCCTTTTATCTTTTGTTTCCTAGAAATCTATTACTTTCCTTTCTTTTCCTGCAACTTAGGAACTGACACTCTGCAAACATTTGTGATGTTATCTTATAGCAAAAGTTTGCAATAGAAAGGGAAAAGAAATTAAAACCAAACCAATGCATTTTACTTAAGACCCCAAACTCTGGAACTGCACTTGACGTCCTGTATCTGCTGTATTTTACTCCTTAAGAAAATGACCACCAACAGCATTGATTTTCAGTCATCATGCCCTCTGTGCTAGTATTACCACAGAGGTTAAACTGAGGCTTTTTTTTTCCTCCAGTGTAGGCACTACTCGATTTTCTGAACACAATAAACCTCTTTGTGTGTGTAGGGTGGGGAGGGCACAGGGATATCCTGTTGCTGCATTTCACTCTGCAGTTCATTCTTGCTTCTCCTCCTGCATGTTTGAACCCTGGGACCATGGACCAGACATTAGGAGGGTTGGTAGACTATTAAGTTTGTTTCCCTCCTTCCTTCCTTCCTTCCTTCCTTCCTTCCTTCCTTCCTTCCTTCCTTCCTTCCTTCCTTCCTTCCTTCCTTCCTTCCTTCCTTCCTTCCTTCCTTCCTTCCTTCCTTCCTTCCTTCCTTCCTTCCTTCCTTCCTTCCTTCCTTCCTTCCTTCCTTCCTTCCTTCCTTCCTTCCTTCCTTCCTTCCTTCCTTCCTTCCTTCCTTCCTTCCTTCCTTCCTTCCTTCCTTCCTTCCTTCCTTCCTTCCTTCCTTCCTTCCTTCCTTCCTTCCTTCCTTCCTTCCTTCCTTCCTCCACCCCTTCCTTCGTCCCTTCCTTCCTTTCTCCCTTACATGCTCCAGTTCTTCTCTCACTGCCACTTTCAACTCACAGTTTTTCCAGTGATGCCTTGTGATTTCTTTATGCCAGAAATTGAAATGCCTTAAGGTAAAGGGGAAAAATGCCATTTAGGGTAAGAGTCAGTTGAAAGTTTTCTATCTGATCTGGTGAAAGAGAGGACTGAACTTGGCCATCTAATTTACAGGACACCACCTAATAAAAACGGAGGGAACAGATCAGAAATTCCTGTTAAAGCAGCAGGTGTCAGTTATATAAACAGTTAAAGAACATAGTCAGTACTGTTTGTCTGTTTACTCAGTGCTATATTCAGGTCTAAGAGACATTAGCATTAAAAAAGGGATCTGTACTTAACATAAAAATGTGAATTCCCTGTCTCAATTATTGTCTCCTAAGTCATAGAAGTTCAGGTTGAAAGGAAGCTCTGGAGACCCAGTGGCTCTACCCCACACCCTGCTCAGAGCAAGGGACAACTTGGAAGTTACACACAGTTTCAAAGTCAGGTAATATTGTTCAGGATCATATCAAGCCAATTATTGATGTCTTCAAGGATGGAGATTACGCAAACACACTGAGCACCTTATTCAAATACTTGATCATCCTCATGGTGCAAAGATTACTTCTAACTTCTGCTGGGAATTTCCCTTGTTCCAGCTCATAGACAAGGGGTTGGGACTAGATGATCCCTAAAGTCCATTCCAACCCCTAACATTCTATGATTGTATGATTCTCTGATTATACAGTGAACATTTCATCTTCTTTTATGAAACTAGATGTTAAATTTGCAACTCTTTAAATTTTCTAGTTCTTTCATTTGTTCATTTCACTCCTAAGTGACACACTATATTATGTCAGGCAAGTTGCATCAGACTTGGTTACATCACACTACAATAGGTAATGCATATTGGCAGGTGTAACCCTTTGGGCCCAACAATCCCTGAATTATGTTCTTTATAAACTTTTTCCCATTCTGTGCATGGTATGGCTTTTCTTGGAATGAATGCAAAATGAGATCTGGCCAAAAAACTAAGCACACTGAAAAGAGGACAAACAATAAGTGACTGAAAGAGTTTTCATAATCATAGAACCATAGAATCAACCAGAT
>NW_008675153.1:0-27310 GCF_000695815.1 Acanthisitta chloris
AACCTAGGTTAAAGCTCTCCTGATCAGCTGTGCCAATTTATGGGCATTTTGTTATGATGTGTTTTTAAGAGCATCCAGCTTTTATTTGGAGGAAAACTGTTTCCCTATGTAAAGCAGAACATGCAGACCTGATTTAATTTTCATTTCATCTACAGATCTGTTGATTTTTACTTAGAAGAGTTAATAATATTTTTCTCCTCCCCCTGCTCTCCATCTGTATTACAGGCTAGACTATGACTGGCATTCACAGCAGTACACAAGAAATGAAAGGAGGACTGGGAGAGAGAAGAGCATTATATTTGTTTTAATGGCATGTAAGGGATCCATCTGTAAGTTTAAACCTTGCAGCTCATACATACTCCTTCAGAGGGAAGTATTCACTGTATTCCTCTATTCTTTTTTATGCAAGAAATACCAGTTAGTCTACTAAGTATTATTGCTTATTGTAGCATAAATTGGATTTAATGGTGTTGGAAGTCCCTTCCCTATCTCCTTTTTTAAGATATTGACGTATGTGTTGAGAAAACTCTTCTGCTTTGTGTAACCAATATGCTCACCTACTGCAACATCCACGGCTTTTATGTGATATAGTAAGCACTCTTTTTGTTCTATCTTCTTCCAACCTCCATTGGGTGAGCTGCTTTTAGGCTTAGGTTTCACAGTGGAAGAGAGATTTCTTGAGTGCCTGTTTGCAGATGCAGTTTTTTTGGCCATAAAATTCTCGTGCTTGCTGTTGACTGTTGGTATTTTTCAGGGAAATGAAAAAGTGTTCTCAATTAATTCCTCATAAGCAAAGTTTGTGCAACAGGTGTTGCCACCAATATATCTATCTACTAGATTTTCCAGTAGTAGTAACTCACTTTGAGAAATGCTCTTTGCAGGGCAAAATGGGATTACTTTTAAAGGAGATAGTAGGAAAGTTTGCACTGCCTAATTGTTTATAGTGGGTTCTGACTTTTTTTAGCTAGAGTATACTGATTTATTTTTTAGAAATCCTATAATTGTATAGTATCTGTGTCAGTAAAGTACTATCAAAAAGTCCTAGTAACCAATAGAGATGTTGTAGTCCTGGTCTATAGGCACTGGAAATTAATGCCATGGAGCAGTGACAGGTCAGTCAGTGATACAGCTACAGTGTTTTAACTTGCCATTTGGAAAAACTAGCTGCTTCTTGTCCTCTCAGCTGTCAGGATACATGACACTTGCTGGTGTGGCTAGTGTGGGCTAGCTGTGTTTTGTTAGCAGTATTTAGGCTAGTTTTTTTTAATGGGCTCTGTTTTCTCTTGGACTACAGTATGGATTTGCCCACAGCAGGTAACTTTAGGAGACTGAATAGCCAATCTCTTCAGTATACAGAGGTTTACTGCTCTGGTTCTCAAATCTC
The DNA here is from genome assembly GCF_000695815.1 of Acanthisitta chloris. Lineage (NCBI taxonomy): Eukaryota > Metazoa > Chordata > Aves > Passeriformes > Acanthisittidae > Acanthisitta > Acanthisitta chloris. The sequence continues at coordinate 1,385 of NW_008675153.1, forward strand.
ACAGTACTCCCCAAAACACTTCAGAAGCAGAAACCTTTCTGGATTTTTTGTTTCAAAGAATGGGATGAAATTACTCTCCCTATTGTTTATCTCTTGGATGAATGCTCAGTTTCCAGGTTTTAGGAATGCTATCCTTCCCATAAAGATAATCTGAGTGGGTAGGATTAGTTTCTACAAGTTTTTCAGAAACATGTACATGCAAAATGGAAGGTGGCGAATTTATTTCTGTGGCTAAAGAATTAAGCCAAATGTCTTCTAACATTTTATAGCAACAGAATTTGTTGTACCTTAGTGTGTTTATGGTTTCAGCCCCCCTTAGTGTTTGAAACTGACCAGTTTCTTATGTTTCTATACTGAAGGATATTTTATCGACCAGTTTGAAACTATGTTTGAAACACATGTTTCTATACTGAAGGATATTTTATCTTCCTTTTTTAACAGAGATAGACCTGAACTAAAGCTATAGATTTAACCATTTCCTAACTGTAATTATTTCCAGAAAACAAATCTCAGCCTATTACATATGTCCTTATCTCCCAAAGTTGCACTGTTCATGTAATACATGGATTTTATTAATTGGAAACTATGTTTGAAACACATGTTTCTATACTGAAGGATATTTTATCTTCCTTTTTTAACAGAGATAGACCTGAACTAAAGCTATAGATTTAACCATTTCCTAACTGTAATTATTTCCAGAAAACAAATCTCAGCCTATTACATATGTCCTTATCTCCCAAAGTTGCACTGTTCATGTAATACATGGATTTTATTAATTGTCTCCTGTAGTCTGTCAAGTCTGTTAATTGTTTTGCTCTTCTTTCTGTTATTATACTTCCAATTCCTATACATCAAGAACATGGAGGTTTTGTCCCAGTTTCAGTGAACAGAAGAAAATTGCAGTGAGTTGAAATGCTGTGGATGAGAGAACTGGATTAAAAAACCTATTGTGTGCTTAGAGGTATTTTCTTTACGTCAGCGCTAATGGGGCAGTGTGTTAACTCTTCAAATTTGGATTTTGGGGTAGCTTCTGAAATTGGCACTTGCTTTGGCAAAGCAACATACATTAGATAAGTTTGTAAACAAGCAATAAATAGATCTGCCACGTGCTACTAGGTATGACAAAATTTCAGGGTAATTTTCCAGAATGTGTCAGGAGGGAGGGAGGCAGGCAGGCCAGGAACCAGGTAGGACACACCATTCCTTTCTTTCATTGTCTTCCTGATTGTTACATCTCATTAAGAATTATTTTTATGCCTAGAAGTTTCAGAGTTTTAGCTGTGCAATCTGATGTCTTCAGAATTACTCTGACAATATGTGCTTTGTTGTCATTTGTGTAAGTATTCAATCCCAGGTTGCAAGGCTACAAAATTCCTACTGTAAACAGTTGAAGAACACCTCTTTACGAGTATTTGGGGCACCTTACACACATGCAACTGCCTAAGTGACCTCCCTGTGCCTTCTCCTTCCCACTCCTGGCTTTTGCCCATCCTGTCTGCCTGAGGCCTGGAAGCAAACTATATCCTCCCTGTGATGGACCATCGTGGAGGACAGGTGGAAGCCTGCTCCCTTTGGAGCTGCTCTGACTTCAGGGTCATGATTTTGAAGGCTACTCTGGATAGTTGAGTAATGTGAATTAAATTCCACCTCTGACTTTCTCTTTGTAACATGATCATCAAGCTAAAAGCAACAGATAATTTAAATTCTTATTAGTGTCAATCTTTAAAATCGTGTTTCTTGCCCCACCCCCAATATGTTCCTTCAAGATACAGGGCATAGGGATTTATACCTAGTAGAGCAAAGCTAGGTTTTCCTTAATTTCTTGCTACTTAGAAGTAAAAGCACAAACAATGTTCTGTTCAATAGCTAGGAATGCTTTTGACACCTGTATTTCAATCAAGACTGCAAATAAGTAAGGCAACATGCAAATCATTCAAACTGAATTTGTAACAAAATTCGGAATGACATCTTACTCTTTACAGACTTTCTTTTCATAGCATTTTTAGGATTCAGTATTGTGATATTTAAAAGACATTTAAATACACAGGCAGGCATTTGTTTTGGCATAAGAGTACAATAAAAATGGTAATACATTGGCAAATAGGTGAATATTAGATTACATAGAAGCAAGAACTTGCCATTCAAAGACATTCAGAATTTTTAATATGAATCACAGAATTGGTAAAGTTGGAAGGGACCACTAGAGGTCATCTAGTCCAGCCTCCCTGCTCAGCAACAGGGTCTTCCTAGAGCACATTGCACAGGATTGTGTCCAGACAGTTCTTGAATATCTCCAGAGAGGGAGATGACGTGTCTGGGCAACCTGTTCCAGGGTTCAGTCACCCACACAGCAAAGGAGTTCTTCCTCCTATTCAGATGGAATTTTCTGTTCATCAGTTTCTGCCCATTGCCTCCTGTCCTATTGCTTGGCACCACTGAGAAGAGCCTTGCTCTAACCTCTTGACACCCTCTCTTCGGATACTTGGAGACATTGATAAGGTCTCCTCTCAGTTGTCTCTTCCCAAGGCCAAACAAGCTCAACTCCCTCAGCCTTTCCTCATAAGAAAGAAGCTCCAGACCCCAATCATCTTCATTACCCTCTGCTCGACCAGCTCCAGCTCCATGGCTCACTTGTGCAGAGGAGCTCAGAACTGGACACAGCACTCCAGATGCAGCCTCACCAGGGCTGAGTAGAGGAGCAGGATCACGTTCCTTGATGTGTTGGCAATTCTCTTCCTAATGCACCCCAGGATATCATTAGCCTTAGCCACAGGGTCACACTGCTGGCTCCAGACAGGACTCCAGGTGATTGTCCACCAGGACTCCCAGGTCCTTCTCTGCAGAGCTGCTTTCTAAATTACAGCAGTCTATCTCTTCACGTTGTAATACAAGTCTGAACTGAAAATTATACAAACTTTAAAATAAAAATTGGTCTGCTTTAGCCACCTAATTATCAACTTATTTGTGATCACATACTTTTTTTCCTGTGTGGTCATTCCAAAGTTGTATACATGGAATATTTTAGAAGTCTGCATGTTCATCTTTCAAAGTATGTATGTATTTCACTTATTGAATAGTGCTCTGTGATACTGGAAGTGCTTGGAATTGCCAGTCTATGGCAGCTTGAGGCTTGGCCCTTTATATTTTCTGTAACAGGCCAAACACTGAAAACCCACTGTTGTGTAAGTACGACAGTATACGAAGCATCAAACACTTATCTTCTGGTGGTTTTTTTAAGGGGCCAAGTATATACATGTAGCTACAGCCCTCTTTCATGAGGACAGTTATTGGATAGCTTTTAGTGACTCCAAGAGACAACTGATGTTTTTTAAGGCAAACTTTTTTGAGCAGGGTTATTTATTTTCATGGCTAATACATGTACTAATTTTGAATGGAAGGTGCTTTCAGGCACACTTCTAAAGCCTGAAACATGTCAAAACTAACTTCATTTATTTGCTGAGTTCCCACAATCAGTTTAGAAGTGTGGTTTTATTACTCCCTTGTACATCGTATGCTCTTCCAATCCTTCACTGGGTAAAATGATCAGTTAAGTAGCAAGATATACACATTTCACGATATTGTCAAAACATAGGGACAATCAAACAAGTGTTCAAACAAGAAAAGTTGTACTATGGACAAAATTCAAATGATATATCATTTGTATCCCTCTTGAGACCAATAAATGTCATTTAAAAATGAATTGGTGTTTAAGACTTTGGGGAGTTGTCCTCTGTCTCAGTATGTTCTAGTGCATGACCATTTAGGGCTGTTCTCATGTATTAATGCTTTGCATTTATAAAAAGAGCTTTTATATTTGTATTAGTATTTACTAGCTGTTCTTTTTCACATTGCTTTTAGATTCATATCTGATCTTAAATTGGGAAGCCATCTTAGGTGATTTTGTTCAAACTAAGTGGCAAAACGTCTGCAGATGTTGCTTTTTCACATTCTTGCCCTGTCACCATGTTTTTTGACAGAATAGGAACAGTAAGTCAAGCACTTGCTCATGTTGTGAGAAAAGAACACTTGCAGTATTTCCCTTGTTGCTGAAAGAAATGAATTCTCTCTTGTTTCATGAAATTTGACTGCTTTTGCAACTTTAAAATTTACAAACTTAAATGCCTCTGGAGCTTTTCTGAGCAAAACAGTGATTTTGGTGGGCTTTTGAAAGGATGCAGTAATTTGTTCAACTTTCACAAGAAAAAGTTCATGTTCATTAGTCCCTTAAGTCAGAAAACCTCTCTCCAAGTACTGCAGTAGCTTTGCCAGATGAAGTCTTCCTTGACCAACACTACTAAAAAGGCAACACTTGGGAATGAGGCTCATCTGCATAAAATCACAAGCTGTGTTCCATTTATTTCAGAAAGGTTTTTCTCTTTTACCGTTTCTTTTGGTTCCGTTCTTGAATATCTTTTTTTTCAGCAGCATTGCTTGCCTGTGGTTTCTCTGCTCAGTTTCTTTTCCACTTGATTTCAAGATCCTAGTATGCAGATTGATGATGAAATGTCTTTGTGGTTGTAAATCATCATGTGCTGTAGCTTTGATTTTACAGAAAGAAAAAGGAGAGATAAAAAGAGAAAACAAAGATAAAAAAAGACAAAGAGAAAGTAACTAGTATTTGTCATGTTACAAGATGTAACTTTGTTGTATATTTTCTGAAAGCACTTTGGCTGGTAAGAATACAGCCAGGCAGTACAGTAGATGCTAATTGAAAAGTTTGAGTGAGTGGAGTTCTGCAAAATGATACACAAGATCAGTGCCACCTATTATCTGGTCTGCTGCTCTCTGTGTATTGGTGCCTGTGCCAGTGTTCTTGCTGGTCTGATTCTATGACACTTTGCTGATTGTGGTCCCATCTTCCAAGACTGTGAGGTCCTGCACCTTGCCCTCTCTTTTCTGTATACATTGCCTACACAATAATTGCTTTCCTTATATACAGAACCAGTGCACATGAACTATTAGCCTTTTCTCATTTAAAGCAATGCTGACCATTCTTCCTCTGAAATGATGTCTCAGCACCCTCATTCTGTGCTCTTTTCAGTCTGCTTGAAATGTTTTCTGTGTCTTGCATGAAGTCAGAAACAGTTCTTTTGATACTCGACCCCACAGATTACTGACAGCCCCATTCTGCTTTACTTTCTGATGTTGCTTAATGCTATCCTGCTCAAAATATTGTATCTAAAATAACATGATTCAGGAGTTGAGCATGGATCCTGCAGCTCATAGCCATGCTAAGTTGTATTCTGTTTCACAAGTGGTCCCTTTGAAGTCAGTTGAGTTGCACATGCTTACATCATGTCTGAACTTGGTCCACTGTGTTTACAACATGCGTATTTGATATTGCACAGTGGGTGTACATAACTCAAAAAGAATAAAATTTTTATTACTTTGAGTAGTGTGCACATTAAAGAACAGATTTTCATTTGCATCAAGGCTCCTTACCCTCCTCTGGCTATGTAGAAGGCCTTAAAACAAGCATAAATTCCATTAAAGACCAGTTGAAAAATCCCTTTTCACAGCCAATGCTATGTAAAATGGTGCTGTATATAAACCAAAATGGAGTCTTTACCGAAAGGGATTTTTTAATTTCCAGGGAATATGTTCACTTTTTTTTTGTTCTGTTTTCCTGTAGTAAAAACGCAATAGAATTAATCACCATAACCTTTTGCTTATTTTTAATGCAACATCTTGTAGGAAATCTTCTATGATGAACAGTTGACCTTTTTTATCCTTGTGACTTTCAAATCAACTATTTCTAGTTACCTGTATAGCAATGTTCATATCAACAGCAAAAAGGCTGCTTTTTTCTTTAATTACTCTGAAGAAGCAAAAGCAAAAAGGATTAATCCAAGCACATAATGTCAATTGGAGTCTGGTTGGGGTTTTTTTTTTTGGATTTACAGCGTGGGAAAGGAAAGTACTGCATAAAACCAATCTTTTTGAAGGCTGTTGAGGTAGATTTCATGTCTACACCCTCTCAAATCTATTACTTCTTTGTTTTTAGGCTCCAGTTCTGGTCCATCTGCATAAAATAAGCATTTAGCCAGCTACAAAAATAATCTACTGAAGCTTCAGGAATCTGGATTGATGGGCTGAGGCCCAACAAGGTGAAGTTGGGTCACAGAAACCCCATGCAATACTACAGATTAGGGGAAGATTGTTTGCCAAACTGCCTGGTGAAACAGGCCCTGAGGGTGCTGGTCAACAGCTGGCTGACTATGAACCAGCAGTGTGCCCAGGTGGCCAAGACAGACAAGAGCTTTCAGGTCTGTATCAGAAATAGTGTGGCCAGCAGTACTAGGGTAGCGATTGTCTCCCATACTGGGCAGTGGTAAGGCTGCACCGCAAATCCTGTGTTCAGTTTTGGGCCCCTCACTGCAAGGAAAGACACTGAGGTGCTGGAATGTGTCCAGCAAAGGACAATGAAGCTAGAGTACAAGTCTTATGAGGAGTGGCTGTGAGAATTGGAGTTGTTTAGCCTGGAGAAAAGGAGGCTTGGGGAGGACCTTATTGCTTTCTACAACTACCTGAAAGGAGGCTGTAGTGAGATGGAGGTCAGCCTCTTCTCCCTTGTAATAAGTGACAGGATGAGAGGAAATGTCCTTAAGTTGGAGCAGGAAAGATTTAGGTTATATATTACGAATAATTTCTTCACTGAAAGTATGATCAGGCATTGGAACAGGCTCCCCAGGGAAGTGTTGTAAGCACTGTCCCTGAAAGTGTTCAAAGAACATGTGGATGTGGCACTTGAGGACACGATTTAGTGATGAACACAGTGGTGCTAGGTTCCTGATTGGACTCGGTGATTTTAGATGTCTTTTCCAACTTTAATGATTCTATGATATAGCTTCTGCAGATAAAATAAAAAACAACTAGATGTAGCATAAATGTGTTGGTTGTTACCTGATAAAGTATCACCTTTTGAAGATGACATTGTATTTGAAACACCAGGCAAGAACTTTTGCGATCTTGATCTATTTCTTGACTGCAGCACTTTTTGACTCTTGGTAATTCATTTAGTCTCTCTTCACCACTTTATTGGTCTGTCAGTCTGCCTGTCTACTTGTCTGTTTATCCGTCTGCCTTGTAGAGGTGGTGTGAGGGTAATGCCACTTATACTTCCCATACAAGGGTCTGCCAAATATCTGTAGGGAGCTACTAGAGTGGGAAAAAATACTTTTGCTTTTGTCAGTAGTCGTCCCTGACTTTTCATGTTATTCTCCCCATGAGAGAAAAAAAGGAAATATCGCAAATCTTAGGGCAGAACACCCCTACATGAAATCAGTATGTATCTGTACAACCATATTTGAAGACATTTTGGTAGGGAGATTTCCTGCCTTAGCATAGAATATTTTGTTTCTGCTGTAGAGAATGGTATAATGTTTATCCATACACAGCTAGTTTACAGCTTTCCTATATGCATCCTTCTCATCTTCCTTTTTCTTTTTAACTGGGAAAATAAGCAGTGTATTGGAAATTTTTCTTTGTATGCTGTAGGCTACACTTAAACATTGAGGTCTCAGTAATTTATGTTTTTAATGGATAGGGGTTTTTCCTTTTGGGTCGTTTTCACAGAGCAACTTAGGTTGTCCAAACATATTCTGAAATACGTTGGGGATTATGGTTTCAACACATGCATGCCTAGGGCCAAAGTATGAGTAACATGAAATTTTTGTTCCATTCCATGAACAAACCACTGTTTTGTGGTGTAATACAAAACATATCTAAGCAGTTTAGATCACTATCAGGCATTACAACGTTAGGTTTTCTATTTATGTGACTACCCAAAGCTCATTAGAAACTCATTTTGTAGCTCTAGGGAAGTAAGAATAAAAAGCAGTGAAAAATAGTACATTGTATTCTGTTCTAATTATACTCTATTTACTGTACTCACTAATATATATCAAGTGTATAATTTTATAGTTGTAGAGCCCAACTTCCAAAACTTGTGAAGTCCAGGATTGTCCATAAAACTGTTGTGCATACAGTTTAGCTGTGCAACTTTGATTGCATGGACAAACTAGCTATTTGTGCATGCAGGCAGACTGCTGATTGCTAGTCCCCTCATGTAATATGAGGATCCTTGAAATGAAGTGTTTTCCAGTTCCTTTCTTCACCTGCTCTTAGGCCTACAAGAAAGCTGGTGATTGCCAGGCCCAGAGGGATCATCAAGAGGAGACAGACAGATCTGAAATACTAGAAAACATTTGCAAATATAAGAGATCAGATTCTGGGCGTGGATTTGCACTATTCAACACTACACTCTGACTGATTGGGTGAGTCTTTTTACAAAAAAATCGCATCAATGCTTACCTTGGGCATACAGACAGAAGTTTCATGTCTCCTTCAGACTAAGCTTGTGCACGTGGGAGGAATCCTGATAGGTTGACAGAAGTTATTAATATATGACAGTGTGGCAGAGCAAGGAGTGAAGGCAGTACATGTCCTTTGTAAGGGACAGTATTTTTAATTGCTTCTTGTATTGTCAGATTTTCCTTTTAAATTACAACTCTGTGGTCCCTCTGGCATAGTATTCTCAGCTTTTAATGAAAGGATGAATGCAGAAGGCAACCATAGACAAGCAGTAAAGCTTCCTCAGCTGAGGGAGAGAAAATAACTCCATTAGCCAATAGAAAAAAGAAGGTTTTGGACAACCTAGATAAAAAACAATTATAATCTTCATCTTTCCATGCTCTTACTCTCCTCACTGGAAATGACTTTCTGTAATAAAAGGATAAGTTGGATGAACCAAACAAAAATGAATCTTTACATTTTTTTGTAATGTAAAATTAATAAACCATTCCCCCAATAGTAAAAAGCTTATCCACATGTGCATTAGTGGATTATAAGCACACTTCATAGGTGGCTTAATACACAGGTCTGAAACACGCCCGAGACATACACTGAATCCTAATGAGGCACACTCAGTCATGGCTTATACTGTAAGAGCATATTTAGCAGCATTCCAGTTCATATAGCTCTTAGTTTAAAATAAGACATAAAAGCTTGTTGTTCTAACAGAACATGTGTTTTAAAAAGAAAGCTATGCATGAAAAAAAATCCCTAAAATTCAGATAGCAGAGTTCCATCTTCATGCTCTCAGTGTAACATATTACAATAAAATCGAAGCACCATGCTGTAGACTGAAAACAGTATACCTGCTCTACAAAATAAATATCTGTTTGTTATTCTGTTTTCTTGTGTATTTCAGTGCCTGTGCACCTACATATAGCGAGAGGATGTCATTAAATTAAACCACAGATATTTGTCCCTAAATTGAGGTCACTTTCACTTCTATGGTCTCTTCTTAGTTATTTTAATTAATGGGTAGAAGATCTGTTTTTCTTCATCTTTAGCCTTCTTTCAGGTTTGCTGTTATGCACCTTGTTATAAATTCCTTGGCTTCCAATCAGAGTTTTATGAGCATGGAGGATTGTATTTAAAAATAAAGATTCTGAACACCCATATGTTTTGAGGTACAATTCCTTTCCTCAGAGGGTATATAACACATAAAACAAAAAAGCCTATTTTATTATGGAAATCTGAAAACAATCAGTGAGCCTCTTGTTCAAAGTAACACCAGGTTTGCTTTAATTTTCAACAAATTCAGTTTTCTTTAAAGTGCTGTTTATATGCCCATATTGAATTATAATAGTTAGTAGTAATTTATTTGGGATATTATTCCAGGAATTTTTCTATCTTCTATCATTGACCCTAGGGATGTGATAGAGGGGTATAAAGAATGTATGGTGTATTATGGTAAAATATATAGTACAGGAGAAGAAACATTAAAGCAGTCAGCTTATTTAGAAAAGACACACTGATTGCATTATTTTGAGTTAAAACAAACAATCAAAACAATCACTTGCATAGTATTTATGTGTCATGAGGCTACTATTTATTATTGATTTTTTTTCTATTAAGCTGTCTTCACAGCCAATGTATTTTCTTGCACGATTCTAGGAGAGAGTCACTGTAGGACAAAATTGAGAAATTTTTGTCCCAATTCAAATCTAGTGATAACAAATGGAAAGAGTCTGTTGTGGGTTTTGGATGAAGGCAATAATATTGTCTTTCTGCAAGTTCCTCTACATAAGCTAAAAGTTTTGTGACAGGATTTGGGATTTCCTCCATGTTTTTTGAAACTTTTCAGGCAGAGTCTTGACATTATTTTCTTGCAAACTTTCTGTTTAAGTCAAACATTACAAGACACTGTTCATGTTTTCACAGAAACAGAATCCACCAATAGCAATTTCTAAGGCTAATAATGTAGAAAGGTTGTTTTGGGCTGTATTTTTTTTAGCCCTTTTTTTTTTTTCCAAGATATTGGTATTTGCCTCTCATAATATGAAATCTGATGTAGAACTACAGGGAAACTAATACTCAGAAACCCGTCTGATGCTTCATGTCTGGCATCAGGACTTTGCCTCATGTCTTTGTAGTAAAGTCTCAAGAGATGCTGATTTAAATGAAGAAGTAATGAATCTTCTTTCCCCAGCCTTCATCATGTGACTGGGATTGAGGCTGTTCAATTCTGTGAAGTCGAAATCTCACCCCTCTAGTTAATCTTGGTCCTTATGTAAGTGAAACTGACCAAGATGAACTATTTTTGCTCTTGTTTGGGGGATTTCTTTGCTCCTGAAGATGGATCACATTGATATTTGATGAACATGATACCAAACACAAGAGGGTTATTTGAGATCTGAGAAATATTTCAAAAACCTTGAATGTAATAAATTGTAAGATTTATACTAAAACATCCCTTGGCCTCATGCAGTGATTCAAGGGAAAATATATAGTGTTGCTGGCTGTTAGTCCCTTTACAATGCACTGTTGTAGAAAAGGCCACAAGCCCTGGGAGATAAGATTCCATTTTCTGTGGCCTCACAAAAATTTGATTATTGAATTTCTCTTTTGTCTCTCCTCAGCTGGGAAACCCTTTGCCTAACCTTTATCTTTGTGCTTGTAACACTTGCCATTTTCAGTTGCCAGAAGCAGTAGTGCCAGTGCAGCTGATTTAGCAGTGTTACTCTTGCTAGTACACCCAAAAGAGCAGTGCATTGGATGTCAGCCTATAGTCAGGTGTTCTCTGCTTGTGCTCCTCCTATACTGCTGCCATCTTTCAGTAACACATCATCACTCCTGTAGTGTTTTGGTGATACAGCATGTTTACAGATTGCTGGAGCAGCAGCAGTCTTTGACAACGTGTTACTGCAATATGTCATGAGAAGCAGCTATTCTCAGTGTATTTTACTCCAAGAGTGCTTTCATCTTAAGGAGTATAGATGATCTTAGAAAGCTTTTGGAATATGTTGAGACAAATAAAATGCTATCTCCAGAATGACCCATAAATGATAGAAGTGTGAAGGTGCATTATCTGAGCCACAAAGAATTGTGCAGCAACTCTGTCTTTAATTTGATTTTTTCGTGCAGCGCTCTCATATCCTCCAGGATTCCTGAGCAACAATAATTTGTGTTCTTTCTTGTTTTACAATGTAACTACAAAATCACTGTTTAGCGAGAAATATTCTTGTTTCATTTTAATCATTAGGTGGCTTTTAAGATGTGGGCAGAAGCAGGCATGGAAACAAAGGGCGTCTGAGCTCTGAAGACTGGTAGCATGGCAGCAAAGAATAGTGCTTTGGCACACTGCATGGTGGTACAGGATAGCACTTTATGTAACAGGATACAGACCACACGGGAGGCAATTGGCACCACAGGAGAGCACTTTATGTAACACGAGAGATAATCAGCATGTGGCTGGCATCACGGCTTAGTAACGCATACAATGAGATGGGGAACAATTACATTCTCTGTCTCTCACTCTCTCAGAGGTTACTAAGGGGAAATCCCTTCTTTTCACTCTGAATAGGCATGTGATATTAAATATATTTGCTGGGGGAAGACAGGGATCCAATTCCATTGTGCTAAGCTTTTTTTTTTTGGTCTTAATTTATTTTTTAAAAACATGCCTGTTGCTCACTTGCTAGTGTTAGGGGGACAGACTAAAAAATTCGAAGCTTTCCTAAGAAAAAGAGTGATTTTATAATCACTGCAGTGTGCAGTACTTTTTGGCAACACTATAATGCTACTAAGAGGCAATTTTAATACAAAAGTCCAGTGCTTCAGAAGCTCCTGAAGGACTAGCAATTTTAAGGAAATATGAGGATATATTTCTTTCGCTGTTTCTCTTTTTAAATCTTTAAAAGAAAACCACAGTGCCCCTTTGGTGCCTCTTAAGTGGACACAACTGTTGATTTAAAAGAAAGACGAGCTGGTCTTTATGGTTAAGCATCTCAGTCCAACACCCTCTTTTAAAAAGCTAAGTGCTTTAAGGTTTTGTTTAAGGTTGTTCACTCAAATCCAGAGGGACTGGAAAAGGTTGGCTGTGGAAAGCCAGTTTTCCCACACCAAAGTTTCTTTGGTAGGACTCCAGGAAGGCTTTGGGGCATCCTGATTTCTGTTCACTCTTTGACTTTATAGAATTTCCCCCTCATCTAGTGAATAGATGAACTATTTTTGCTTGCTTGTGAAGAAACAGCCTGACATATTTTTCAATAGTTTTTATTCTGATGTAAATTCATGTATGCCAGCACCAAGGAAAGCAGAGCAAGTTGCACTGCAGTAGCCATAATTTCTTATCACACCAATCATCTGTCTTATTGGCTGTCATGTTCTGATGGAGTCTCATAATTCAGTGTGCCAGAACCATTCAGATTAATCTGTGCTCTGTGTATTATTGTAGAATTCAGGGGTAGGGTAGAAACAGGGAATAATTTGTAATTACGTCTGACTCTGATAGCTGTCACTTGATTACCGTTTGGAGCGCCTGTTTTATAGGTCTCATTTCCAAAACTTCCATTTTGCTCTTCCTTTCATTATTTGTTTTCATGATTTGCCTTTTTAAAAGCAGAACACATTTTCTTGACTGCATAGAGATCCTGATGGGAGTCAGCAAGTACTGGAAGAGTTACATATTTAATTCTTGATCTCTGTTATAGTTTAAATTAGTTTTCTTTTCCTAATAAAGTTGCTTTGCAAATGTAATGCAGACAGCACTCTGTAGGCCTTGGCAACTATTCAGGGTTATTTCTGAGTAAAATATTATAGTTTTCTACCTAGACCAAATATATCAGCTAATTCATGGTCTGTTACTGCTCTCGAAATGTCAGATAAGGGTGACATTTTATATATTTTTTTTTCTTTTGAAACTAACCTTGAGGTTTCAGGCAAAGTTGGATTCCCCTTTACTCAATGAAAAATGCCCACTAGGTGTATAGCTTCAAGGACCCCCATGCATATTCTGAAATGAAAATATTCCTAGGTGAATGAGAGACAGTGGAGCATTAAAAAAGAGTGATCAACACAGATTTTTCTTTAAAAGACATATTGAATGTTATCTTCAAGTTGGATGTGTTGTTGAAGTGTACTTGAACCTTTTCCAGGTTGTTTAGTTGTGTAGGGGATTGTAACTTCATACACACTGCAAGAAAAACATTTTTGCATGAAAAGGTATTTTATTCATTTAGCTAGGTGCTAGCTTGTCCTATTATTTCCAACTGTATCATACTTGAAACTTAAAAAAATTGCATCAAAGTAATTTATGAGATGGAATAAAAGCTATTTTTATTATGATACATATCTACAAGTAAAAGGAGTAATTTTTTCACTTAATAAATTGCTAGAAAACGTGATCTAATGGCAAGTTGTGTTGTCTTCTATTGCTTCTTAACCACTAAGGATTTCACTCAAGTCATGTACCTTCTGTCCTCAGCAGTAGTTCTGCAGTCCTGCTCTTTATGGTGTATGTAAATGAGAGCACTGATATTGTATTTGTCAGTTAATTTAAAATTCTGTTGACTGGAAGCTCCAGAATACACCTTTTACAGCCTATTCTCAGAGTTCTACACTCAATTTTAAAGGGAGATGACAAAAAAATTAATGGATGTGTATCCGAGTGAATAGTTAAGCCTAGGTATGAGTCCTTGATGGAGCCTGTGACAAAAATCTCTGCTTAATAGACTTGTCTGTGAAGAACTAACAGCAGTGAAATACAATAAAAGCTAGCTTCTTGCAATTCAATTCATTGACAATTAGGAGGTATGATCAACATGAACCAAGAAAGTAGGTCTTTTGAATTGGAATTGTCAACTCTTTGCCTAATGAAGAGCCACATTTCTCACCTTGCAATGTGTGGGAATTTCTAGTTATTCATTTTCAAGTGAAGCAAGAAGTGTTAGTGCCAGCAGGATGAAAAAGTGTCTTAGTGTTAAGTCAGCTTAGAAGCATGATGTGAAACGGTTGCATCTTAGGTTTTGGATTCCTGTATTATTATCTAAGAACCACCATGAAACTAAAGAGGTTTTGAAACCTTTCTGAGCCTTTCAACATTGTGTAGTGATTGAATGTTTTGGTTTTTTTGGTTTTTTTTAACAGGCTTTCTGTTTTCAATCTAGTGCATTTTTTCTCTTTTTTTTTTCTTTTTAATCTGGGTGTAATTTTGTAAATTACTCCTAAAATGCCATTGACAGATGAACTTTCTGTGAATAAAAGTATCATTTGTTTTACTTCTAACTTATGATAATGATTAAGGTTTTAAGTGTTTGGAAACATGGTCGCCCAGCAGCTTAGAAGAGAATGAACAAAACACATTTTCTCTGCTGAGCCTGTTTGGTTTATGCCTTTGGTGGTGGCAAATATTGCATCTGACCAAAGGCTGTTAAAACACTTTTCTTTTAACTCAAATTCATTATTTATTTAAACACTTGATCAATCTGGTGGATATTTATAATAAGCACTTCAAAACTCAAAGTCTGGTTTTTAAAAATTATTTTTATTTTCCTGTCAAATATATATATATGTATTAATTGGAGTCAGTAACTCCAAAGAAGTGTTTTTAGTATAAAAGACATCCTAAGCCTTCTTTCCTTTATTGTAGGAACTCCAAAACACAGCATAAATCTTTATGCTATCTATGCTTACATGATTTCCTGTTTTTAACTCACTTACTGTGGCTCTGAAATAAATTTCCATTTTTTTCTTAGTATAGAATAAAATGTTGCTTCAGCATCATCAGAATACTTTTACTTCCAGTGACCTCTAAGAAATATGAAATACGAGTACAAGCATTAGGAGGATCTTGTGACTGTGTGGCAAAGCATCTTAAATAGTACATGGAAGTGTACATGATTCATCCTTTTTAAGTTCAGGACTATCTTTTTATTGCATCAAACTTTACTTATCCTTCCACAGCCGGTGTAACTTCTGTATTACAGTAGGGTATAGTTTGAGAAAAAAATGCTTGTGCCTAAGCCTGGTCTTGTTTCTGGGGTTCTGGGTTTTGGGTTTTTTGATAACCTAGTACTAATGAACATAGTGCTATGATTTTCATTCTCTCTGTGTAAAATAGGATAAACCTACTTCCTTTTTCACTAGTTACCCATTTTATCTATTGAGATTTAGAGCTTTTTGGAGGAGGGATTTGTTGTATATTTCTAAGTATTTGAACTGTACCAAGCTCAAATACAATCTTGGTAGAAGTCACCAGTTACAGAAAAAATTATTGAATAACCCAGCAGCAATATAGAGTCCAGATAGCAGTGGACGAGATCTGTACTGCTTACAGAAATATCATTTCCCTAAAAGATACTGAGTTACATTTATATAGTGCCTCAGAGCTCCATCGCATGAGGAAGAGGTTTCTGCCTGTGCTGACACTTGTAGTGTTCATATATTTCTTGGAGAATAAATATAGCTGTCATAGAAAAAAGAAATTGTGGTTTATTCACACAAATACATCCTGAAGGCTGCATTGTGGGTCTACTTCACTGGTACTAACACTGCTGTGTTAATAATAATACTTTTTTCTTGAATGATGAGTGCCCCTCTTTTCACATGCCAGATTGCACAAATAGCTTAAAAAAAAATCTTTGATAACAGTGTTATCAAGCTTTTGAAACTTGGATGCTGGTTGGGTAGAAGTAGGCAGATACGAAAGCTCCGCAAACAATTGCAGTGACTTCTGCAAGACAGTTAGTTAGCAAGGACCAGGAGTCCCATACCTGAAGAATTCCAAGACCCCTGGCTATTCCATGCCCTTTGAACCTTTCCTTTTGGTTTTTTTTTCTCTTTAAGTGTTTTAGATCAATGGAACGTACAGCCACAGTCTGTGGAAATGGACAGATGCTGCATGTATGACATTGCCAGAAATGGAAAAAAAAAGTGCCCCGCAGGAAAGGGCAGCCTTGGATGTTGTATCCAGCTGCCTGCTGTGATTTTTCCACCAAAGCACTAGAGGGATTAACCAAATGCCCTGCCAGCTTTACACGATCTGGAACAGGCTTTGAAGTGGATATTCTTGCATTGTTCTGTCTACTCTCCTAACACTCTTCCCCTTTTTATGGCATTCACTTCTACCATTGACAGTGAAATAGCTCAGATAAATTCAGGTTTGCTGTTAGTGTCTTTCAGGTGAAGCTAGGGGGAAAGAATCTCTTAATTGAAAAATGGTGGGGTTTTTTGGCTTTGTAATGCTTGTGTTCATAGACAACTCTACAAATTTACTTGGTTGGCAGGAATATTTATTCTAATAGTGAACAGTAAGGATTCACTTCTACCATTGACAGTGAAATAGCTCAGATAAATTCAGGTTTGCTGTTAGTGTCTTTCAGGTGAAGCTAGGGGGAAAGAATCTCTTAATTGAAAAATGGTGGGGTTTTTTGGCTTTGTAATGCTTGTGTTCATAGACAACTCTACAAATTTACTTGGTTGGCAGGAATATTTATTCTAATAGTGAACAGTAAGGAAATGAATGTGTAAAACCAGAGACCATGCCTTTAGTGCCTTATGGGTACAAGTGGATGAGTGCAGTAAATGTGTGATATACTTTCAAATTAATTTCCCTGTTTTGTGTGCTAATGCAGAGGGCAGATAGGATCTGGGCCTACTTGCTCTTTCTTCTGATGTCTAGTGTTGGGAAGGAATAAATGGGCCTCGTATTTCTGAGAACAAATTATTGTGAACAGCATTTGCACAGCTGTGCTGAAAAGGGGAAGCCTTTTGCTTTTCTTCTTGCAGTTGTCCAGTGACAGCTTAGAAGTGTGGCTGTAAGAGGGTGTCTCTGGATAATGAAGCCTGGAGAAGTAAATGTCTTTTTGTGTGCGAGGCAGTGAGAATTATGCCCTTGAAATCAGGAAACAGTCATAATATCATGCAATCATCTCAAAAATCAGTATTAGATTTGCTGTTAGATTCTATAATTCTTGGAGTGCTTACAGAAATTATTCCCTAAGTGACTGAAGAACCCCAAACAACCTGTACATTGTTACCAGACACTGAACAGTAAAGGAGTCTCTTCTTAAATTGTTGTTCAGGGTTTATTTGAGTCATTTATCATATTAATGGGGGGAGTGATGGTGATGAAAAGGAATAGATAGGGGAAAAATTACCAAATCTGAAATTAAAAGTTTTAGAATGTAAAAGTTGTCTGAGAATTCATATACAAGCCAAGTATACACCATGAGATTGTGCTGTTTCTCCATACAGAGGTTTTCCTTACCCAATTGCCCTTTTGAGAGCCTCCTTCAGACAGATCAGACCCTGAAGCACAATACAGAGTGAGCATCAATCTAATACTTACTAGTGACACTAGTAGGTAATTGAAGTGTGCATTAGGGAAGTTAATTGTATCCATCACTTCTTATAGGATGAAACTGTATATGTGCCTTGCTGAATGTGAATGCAGCTGTCTGAAAAGTGGAGGGTAGAAGCATGTAAGTTGCTGTGAGTGAAGACTAGCTATCTGAACCTTTTTACTCAGTGCCTCATCTACTTTTTTCTTGAAAAAGCCCAAAGTTTTCTGCCTGACTCTATAAGCATCCTTCAGAGAACACAGAGAACAAATGTCTTCTTGAAAATATTACCAGATTTTTGTTTGAATATAAGAATATAATAAAATCTTTCTGAATTCTAGTGCTTTGCTTTTAGTATTGCGTGTCTCTTTTAAATGCTTCTTTTGTGTGCTGTTACATAATTACCCTATTGATTATCTATTTATTTTTTATAGAAGTTATATAGATACTGTCATGTAGGGTGCGGTAAGAATAATTTGTGAGGGTCTGTTTATCATCTCTGGGTGTCTTAGGGTAGCACAGAAAATCTAATATCAGACAAGCGTAGGTACAACTAAAGACTTACTTAAGTTAATATTTTATTTTCATGAATGATCAGTGGGAGATTGTTCAGGCAGGAAGTAAAAGTGGCAGGTCTATAGAGTATTATCCTTCCTCTGTTACATCACAGTATCCCCTGGTAATAAAAGCTCTCGGAGGCACTTTTTATGTGGAATATTTGAGAGGGCAACAGTACAAGTTAAAAAGTATTCCCTGTAGGCTTACAATAAAATCTTTTACTCACGATTGTCACCACAGAAGTCGTGGCAGAGTCTTGGAACCCTGGGTAAGGCATTCTGGATTCTAGCCCTGTGACATCAGGCCATTTTATAAAAACCACATAAATTCGGAAGTATTGACCACGAGACCGTTGCTGGTAATCTCCCAATAGCCATCTGTGCATTTGTTTTGCAGTCTAAACGATGAAAGATGAGTATTTGAATTGTTTTGAAGGCTGACTACTCTGCTTTTGGCTGACAGAGATTCCTCCATATCATATGTGAAGCTTATGGGCAAAACAGAGTAGTAAGTTAAGCTCTTATTGTGGATATTCTGGGATAAACAGAAGTTTTCAGGTTTTAGGACTGTCAGGTCAATACTGTAATGAGAACCATCTTGAAACAAAGGGGATTGAGAATAAAATAATAGATTCCATTTTGCTATATCTAACAATATTTGGGATTTCTCTTTTTTTTTAATTTTGATTTTTGAACAACTTAATTCCTGTGAACATCCGAGGCAAGGACAGAGTCTCACAGCTGTTGAATGTCTGGAAAACAGACATTTCAAATCAGGACAGTTTTGCAATTCTGCTTATTGAAAATACTGCCATTGAGTGATAAAGAAAGAAAACTTCAAGAGC
The DNA here is from genome assembly GCF_000695815.1 of Acanthisitta chloris. Classification (NCBI taxonomy): domain Eukaryota; kingdom Metazoa; phylum Chordata; class Aves; order Passeriformes; family Acanthisittidae; genus Acanthisitta; species Acanthisitta chloris. The sequence continues at coordinate 20,417 of NW_008675153.1, forward strand.
TTCAAACTAAAATGCTGAAATGTGTCACTGTCCTGAGAAAGAAGTGTACAGGTATACGCTTAGGAATCAAGAACTGTTTGGCTTGGGCTTTTCTGGATATTGAGAGGCTGACTGCAAATATAGGAGATGAAATAGAAGTATAAGAAAGGCTCAAGGGGAGATAAGAAAGGAATCTTCTGTTGCAGACCAGATAGTTTGTCACTCTGACAAGAGCCTCAAGGAAGTGGCTTTCAGTTAGATGACAGGATGAAGAATTTCTGAGTTTACGAATAAATAAAAGGGTTCTTTGATCTGATCTGTCCAGAGTTCAGGGAAATAGGACTAAATGGGTTTTGAAATAACAGAAAATGTATCTGTACATCACTATTAATCTCCCTGCTTAACTAAAGCAAAATTCTGACTTTAGGTATAGGTTTTTGGCTCAAAAATTAAATATACAATAACAATTAAAGCTACATGCTTGAATAAAAATTTTATTAACGCCAAGAAGGATGTGTATCACTTCTTGAGTTTATTGTTTTGTTCTCCTTAATGTCTTTCCAACAGAAAGAAGTAAATGTATACTTTTCTAGGGACAGAAAAATTACTCAAATGTCAGAGGGGATCAGAAAATAGGGGAGTCTTTGTTCTTCACCTTCCTTTGAACTAAAGCTGTCAACCATTACTGAAGCTAACGCAGCAGATATGTAAGAAGTCTAATGTATTGTGGTAAGGGTTATGTAGTTCATTCTGTGAAGGCAGAAGTGATGCAAGTGTTGGTGTTGTATCCAGCCCATCTTTCTTCTGAGATGCATCCCTGCTGCACTAGAGCAATGAGGACTTCTTTGCTTTTAGTTTTAAACTGCTTAAAGCCATTGGAGAATTCTATGTGCATATGTCAGACGAGCTGTTAGAGTGCATGAAGCACTGTTGAGCCTTCAGCTGATCTGGTCAGCAGTACTCTTGAGTTCTGTGGAGTTATTTAGGAATGATGGAGCAAAACAGTGAAGTGCAGGAGGTGTAAAAATCAAAGGTATTTCAGATTTTGTAGTGTATATCTATCCTTTAAACAAGTAAACAATAGAACAGCTATTATTTGGAATTAGCATATAATAGCCTTCTCAGCAACTCCTATTGTTTCTAAGTGATAATTATTACAAGGCTTCTGCAAGATAAATGTTGACTTGTTCTGCTTAAAGCAAGTAATTATGACTGTTTCCCCCCCAGTTTTCTATGCATGCTGTCCATTACTTAGTTCAAACTGATACAAATAAGAATTGAATCAAGGTCTTTGCTATGATATATTTGCTGGTATGTGTCTGGGCTGTTCTATCATACTGCTGGGAGGGAACATGTGTGACTAGTTCTGTCAATACTGAAAAGTATATCCAGCTTGCTTGGGCATTTCTTTGTTAGTCAGATGAGAGGAAACTGTAGCTTTTGGATATGAATTTTATGAGTTCTGGTCTTAGTGCTACATGTTATGTTGTTGGTCAATGAACACAGGAGTGTTTTGTGGCAAGAAGGAAAGGGAAATTGTCAGGGGTTTCTGCATGCAACTGTGTGTCATAACTTCTGCAGCAATGATTATGGTACTTAGGAGATACTTAACATATAACAAGTTGGTTTCATTTAATCACCAGTATGGAAAAAAAGGAATTTCTGAACTGGAAAAGTACATATGAACCAAGAAGGTTCTTTTTAAAGTTTATTATATCCCCTCATGCCTGGTTTATATCTACTGTATCTGTCAATACCCTTTCCTCTTTCTCACCATAAAAATGTCCAAGTATTTTCAAGTCAATCTATATCATTTACTTTGATGATTTAACTTGGCAGCTTTCTCCATGAGCTCAGTACTCTTTGAGTGATATATTGTTTTGGAGTTCTAACTAAATTCCCTTTTTAATCCTCTAGTGCTTTACTTATTTATTTGCATTCCAACCTGTCCCACACAGCTTATTTGCTTTTACCATATCAGGCTTTTAAGCAATTTTAAATAAGATTGGCACTGTGTTACCTTAAGCCATGTCCTTGTTATTTTCTTTTGGTTTCCATGTGTCAGTTCCCTCAGTTCGGAATTTTGCTTTATTTTTTTTCATTTCATGAAGATTAAATTCTGATGATCCCTAACAGGAGTGCAATTAATTCACCTTATTTCATCCTTGTCCTGTTGCTGACAGAGATCAGTATCTGGCCAAAATTCCGTTTGGGCAGATATGTGTAGAAGTTGAAACAGATTAGCCTTCTACATTCAGATCATGTTCATATATATATTTGTATATATTTATATGCAGTCCTACTTTCTTTTGCTTGTCTAACACATATTCAGCTCTAACTAATCACTTAGAATTGTTAATATGTATACAAACATAACTTCCTATTGTGGTTAGCTTCTTTTTCTTCCATAGTCCTCATTTGCTGAATAGATTTTTTTGGAATTTTTCCCTTCTACTGACACTCTGCATTCTATTCCTACATCTGTGTGGTTTGGATTTGGTTTATCAGGTTTTGTTTTGTTGTGGGGTTTTTTTTTGTAAGAAAAAAATCTATGCCTTCACAATTAATTCGACACTGCAACATTAGCATTCTTATTAAGTGTCTTTTAATGAAAGCAAGAACTAGAGTGGATTTTTGCATTTAATTTGCTATACACAAGAGGTGTATTTAAGCACTATTACCCTAGTGCTTAAATAACTGCTAAAAATCGTACAGTTTGAGGGTAAGACAGACCTGTGATCACCAGTTTGTAACACAGGAATCTAATAAATTTTAGAAAGGTAGGATGCACACTCTTAGAAAATGGTTGTGTGCTTGTGCAGCAGTCCACCAGTGGCAGGAAAAGTAGTTACTTCTTTTTCCTGTTAAGAACACTGAATGCCAGAGCAAGGACGCTAAGGGTTCTCCATTCATGACATATTTATGTTTTTCCTTTATATTGTTGTACAAGTAAGTCTGATTTGGGTCAAGGCTCAGATATAAGGTACACTAAAATACCATTGGAATCTATTAATAAAGTTATTAAGCAGGTTACTTTATCTCAGATTTGTATTAATACTTCTGCATACACTAAGGGTCATTAGTGAACTGAAGAAGCTTTTTTTTTTTTTGAGAGAAAACTCTAAATCTTTCTGAACATTTCTAGTTAATAAGGAGTTTCTAATGCTTTTCATGTAAACACAGGGTAATATATTCTAACTTATTTGCCACTGTAATTAGGCATTTGTAGGATATGGGCTTCCCAGTAGAAAGGCCAATGAAGTTGTGCACAGTATTCCCTTTTGTCCACCTTTAGACTTTGACACAGTTTACATTCTTTTTTCACTTGTCCATAGCCAAATCTAATTACATTGTAGGTATAATATGGATATTGGAGCATTGCATAAATACATCTGCTCCAAGCTGTATAATGACATTCAGCCACACATCTTCAGTTTCTGACACAGATGCTATACAAAGCCAATTGTGCAAGTTATTTTCCTCTTTGCATATCTCTTCTTACTGCCTCTTAGTGAATGAAGCAACTCTGTTTTCTTCCTGTTCCCTTTGAATTATGTAGTGCAAGCATATGAATATGTTATTTGAAGTTTCACAAGTTCTCTGTGGACATCTAAACATCTCCTCTTAAAGAAAGTTAATAAGTTAGGAAACATTGTAGCCAAACTAGTTATACTATAAAAGTTTTTTCCGGAAAGTACACAAAAATAATTGACTTATTTTGGCTTTTGATATTGAATTATGATCTTGTATATTTTACTGTTCCACTTCAAGAAAAAAATGATACACATCTAATCATATATTTAGCTCTGTTTCATAGAAGTATTGAAATTCTTTCAAATCCCACATCTGTTCATTTTTTTACTTTGGAAAATCACCCAAGAAAAGAAAGTTATCAATACTAAATTCTCCTTTACAAAATATTTAGAATAACCTAATTCTCTTTCAGGAGATTATTAAGTTGGTTTTGGTACAGGAATTGGGAATCAAAAAGTACTTTTGTCTCCCTTTGTTCTATCTTTTGCAAGTCTCTAAGCCTTTAGTCTACTCTAAAGTCTTCAAAAAATTTGAGAAAAAACTGTGTTTTTTATTTTAAGGTGAAGTCACAGAGGACGTTCAGTTCAGATCCACAGTGTTGTTTCGGCACATGATTGGCTTTGAAGAAAACAGAAACTGGTTTCTTGGAGGGTTAGTAAGTTTGGATGGAAGTGACTATTCAGAGCAGCCAGTGACAGATCACAGCCATGCATTCACATCTTTCAGGTTCCATGCTTCAAGCAGTGTAATCTTTACCCCACATACCATTTTCTAGCTGGTAGAATGTTGTGTGGTTTTGCCTGAGTTTCCTGCAGCATTGGGACCCAGTCCAATGACCACTGAGACTGTTGGTCAGGAGTAAAGCAGTTATCACTTAGTAGTCCAAGCATCTTTAGGAAGTGCTCTAACCACATTGCCCAAGTTGAAAAAGGCAAATGCAGGGACTTGGAGAAGGAAGTCTTTGAGCCCACTGTAGGAGAGGATAAGGTTTGTGACCATCTAAGGAACCTGAATGTGCATAAGTCCGTAGGATCGGATGAATTTCACCTGAAGTTGCTAAGACATTATCCATCATTTTTGAAAAATCACGGCACTCAGGTTAAGTCCCCAATGACTGGAAAAAGGGTAATATAACCGCCATTTTTAAAAAAGGAAAGATGGAAGATCTGGAAACTACAGACTGGTCAGTCTCACCTCTGAGGACCGGATGAGATTCACCTGAGGGAACTGACGAATGAAGTTGCTACGACATTATCCATCATTTTTGAAAAATCATGGCACTCAGGTTAAGTCCCCGATGACTGGAAAAAGGGTAATATAACCCCCATTTTTAAAAAAGGAAAGATGGAAGATCTGGAAACTACAGACTGGTCAGTCTCACCTCTGTGGCAGCAAGATCATGGAGCAGATTCTCTGGAAACTCTGCTAAGGCACATGGAAAACAAAGAGGTGATTGGTAATAGTCGACATGGCTTTACAAAAGGCAAATCATGACTGACAAATTTTTAGTAACCTTCCATGATGGGGCTACAGCATTGGTGGATAGAGGCAGAGCAACTGACATCATCTACCTGGATTTACACAAAGCATTTGACACTGGCCTGCCCAGCATCCTTGTCTCTAAATTGGAGAGACATGGATTTGATAGGTGGATAAAGAACTGGCTAGATGATCACATGCAGAGAGCTGTGGTCAGTGACTCATTGTCTGTGTGGAGACCAGTGACAAGTGGTGTCCCTCAGGAGTTCGTGCTGGGGCCAATGCTATTCAACATCTTTACTGATGACATGGACAGTGGGTTCAGGTGCACCCTCAGCAAGTTCACTGATGACACCAAACTGTGTGGGGCAGTCGACATACTGGAGGGAAGGGATGGGACATCCAGAGGGACCTTGACAGGCTTGAGAGATGGGCTTACGCCAACCTCATGAAGTTGAACAAAATGAAGTGCAAGGTTCTACACCTAGGTCATGGCAATTCCAGACACACCTATAGGCTGGGTGAGGAAGTGATTGAAAGCAGCTCCGTGCGCAAGGACTTGGGCATGATGGTTGGTGAAAAACTCACCATGAGCTGGCATTGTGCCCTCACAGCCCAGAAAGCCAACCATGTCCTGGGCTGCATCAAAAGGAGTGTGGCCAACAGGTCAAAGAAGGTGATTCTCCCCCTCTTCTCTGCTCTTGTGAGACACCACCGGGAGTACTGTGTGTAGTTCTGGTGTTCCCATCATAAAGAAGGACATGGAAATGCTGGAACAAGTCCAGAGAAGGACCACAAAGCTGATAAGAGGATTGGATCATCTTTCCTACATAGACAGGCTGAGAAAGTTGGGACTGGTAAGCCTGGAGAAGAGAAGGTTGTGTGGGGACCTCATAGGAACCTTCCTGTATCTGAAGGGGCTACAGGGAAGCTGGAGAAGGACTCTTCATTAGGAACTGTAGTGATAGGACAAGGAGTAACAGGTATAAATTGAAAGAGGGGAAATATAGATTAGATATTAAGAAGAAGATTTTACTTTGAGGGTGGTAAAACACCGGCACAGGTTGACCAGGGAGGTTGTGGATGCCTCAACCCTGGCAGTGTTAAATGCCAGGTTGGATAAAGCCTTGAGCAACCTGGTCTGGTGGGAGGTGTCCCTACCATGGCATGGAAGTTTGGGATTAGATGTCCATGCCAGCCCCTTAACATATTATGATACTATGAATCCTTTTCCTTTCAGCTTGAAATAGTTGGCAAATGTTATGGTTATCTTGAATTGTTAGGAGAACCAATTCTGCATGCCAGATGCTTCAGCTATAGATGTTACTTGGTTCTTGTTTCCTGGGTATTATATGGACATTGTACTGCATTTGATAATTTTTAAAAATCAAAAACCTGTTTGTTACTGGAATAGACAGAGGAATTGGTCACTTTTTTATGTCTCACTTTTTTTCTTACAATTCCTGTAATGCTTTCAGGAAATGCCTCTTTTCAGGTTTCAGTAAAATTCTTAAAGAACTGGAAAGTAGGTCATATCAGATATTTCATGTGAGACATATCTTTTAGCTAAATTGACATGTAGTACATTTTTTCAGTGTTTTGCCTTCCATCCTTCTTCCATTTCTCATATCATCTTCCACATCTAGACTTGCCTTCTTGAGTAGCAATAGCCTGACCAAGTGTGTATTTATGCTACTGCTGTCATGCAATGCAAAGATAGCTAAACTTGCTTAGATATCAGTACAAAGAGCATCATGTCTTCAATATCATGACAAACAATATATCCAATTTCTGTATTATACAATGTCAGCACATTGTTAAGGTCATTAAAGTTTGTGGAAATCTCCACCTGCTTTCAGTAGTCTTAAATCATATTCTCTGTTTACCCTAATCTTAACTCTT
>NW_008675153.1:27320-36041 GCF_000695815.1 Acanthisitta chloris
TCTTCACCTTTTCTAAAAAAGCAGAACAGCAGCAACTGAATCAAAATTCTGAGCAATGACTATCTAAACCATTGTGAACACCCTGTGACAGTGGATTATTATCTCACTGTACTGCTGCTGATAGCCAATCCATTTAACAGTACTGAGAAATAACAAGCATTTCTTTGCAGCTGAGCAAGGTAATAAGCTATGCTGAACAGCAGAGGTGAATGAAAATATTTATATGTGGCTTCTAAGTTCTGTGTAAACTGTATTAAGTTTTGAGAGATACTGGAAATGGCAACATTGCAAAGATTTTGTGCTATGTACAGTTTCCATCTGTTCAGTGAGCTTCCACAATTGCTGAGCAGAGATCTGTATGCCGTTCAAAAAAATAGAGATCTAGTTCTGGGTGACCAAAATGGCAATTAACAGATTTTTCACATGCATCTCATTGTGTGATTTGTTTTGTGGTACACAATCTGAATATTCTGGTTTAAAAATCTACCTGTTTTTCTTAAGACAACTAGTTTGTGACTGGAGGTTCTTGCTTATAGTTCTGTCCAGTAAGAAATTAATTACTCCTTCAGTCTGAAAAGCAGGAACTCAGTACTGAAGACTAGAGAGCACTGCGCAGATTAACGTCAGAATTTTGACTCGTTAAGTTCCCATAGGTGCAAGGTGTGTTATTAGTTTAGATCATGTTTTCCCATTGAAAAGATTTGGTTTGACTGGCATTTTGACTTTCTCATGAGAAACAACATTTAGGTTCCAGGCATGTGCAGAGGCTTTTGATACACCATTGCAGTAAAAAGAAAAATCTCAAAATCCTAAGGTGATATTTATCTTCTCTCTTAGTAAAAGCCAGAATATACCTAGTAAGTATGCATCTCCTGCCTTATAGCCAGAGGTGTGCTGTTATTCATTCATTTCTCAAACTTTTCTACTCTGAACAGCAGCTGTTCTCACTGGCATGAGAATCCTGAGATTCCTCTGAGCTACTCTTAGACCCCAAATCACTTCCAGCCATTGCTATCATATAGAAATGCCTTACTTTTATTTCCTTCCCTCATTGGTGATTAGGTTTGCTGCATTTTGTTTCTGCATACCTGTGACCTGTGCCTGATTTGCTTTATGAAGTACTGTGAGATGCCATTTTGAGTTTTCAGGTGTGAAATACCCATATTCTATAGCTAAAAGTATTTCCCTTAGATATGCTTTTCACTGTTTTTACCTACTGTCTTTTTAAACTTGAACTCTAGATACTTAGACCTTCTTTCAGCACTGTATGAAAATGTTTACCTATATACAGGTGTAGATGTACTTGCACCCAAGTTTCAGAAAGTACTAATTGTCATCATGTAGCATGAGAAATGTAATGTGGAGACCTTGCAGTGTCTCCCAGTACAGGCCATTTGGGCAACAAATGCACAAAATCCATTCAGGCCTGATGGTTAATGCAAAATGATGAATTATGAGGTGCAGCACAGCACTGGATTGTTGGGCTTGGGCCAATTCCTGAAAAAATTCCCAAGGGCAGCTCTGCAACACATTTGCCTTCAATACAGCAAATAGTCTTATTAAGATGTACATATCAGGTCTGTAATAGGCCTGCATGACTCTGCATCCAGTCTAACATGAAATGCAGAGCAAGGGGAAATGGGCCCAGGGCAGGTCAATATGCAGCAGGTCCAGAGCTCATAGGCTGAGATGAACCTGTCCTGATGCAGTGTAGAAGCACAGGAGAATACTTGTACTGAATTTCTTTATGCTCTTATTCTGGGGAAACACTGCAGAAACATTTCTACTATGTATGCATGGAACCAGATTAAAGTTGGCAGGTTAATAGTTTTGAGCTGGAACAGAAAGTATTGTACTCCTCCAGGAGTCAACTTTGGATGAAGTTAAGTAAGATTTATTCAGAGCCCCATACCTAACATACCCTTTCAGATTCCAGGTTTCTTGAATCCAGGCTTGGGTAAAGGACCTGTCCTAGTGTGAAAGGTGAAGAACCAGAAATGTTGGTAGAACATGTGCATTCCCAGGCAATAACATTTGCCGACTAATCAATGTGTATATATTTTTTTATTCCGAATGCTATCTCCACTCAACTGCTACTGCTAAAATAATGGAACTTAAGAACATACTAGTGATTTGTATGAACTTTAGGATTTTTTTTTCCTAGCACCTTCCTTCATTTCACATATGTTACGAGGTCATAGAAAGAAAGACTCAGTTGAAATGAATATATACAATGGGATAGATTTAAGGTTGCTGTGGGAATGTCAACTCTGAATTTTCTGCTTTTATTATGATAAAGTTATGGAATGAAATCTTTCATTAATGTTAGGTTTTAAACATTCTTTAACATAATTAAAAATAATTTGTTAAACTTAGTCCTTTCAACATAGGTGCCTCTGTAACAGTCAACTTCTTCCTGTGCATAGTCTAAAGGATTTTCATCCTAACTCTATTCATAATAGCATTATACTGAGCTCTTACTGAACCTGGACCCAACAAATAGGTTGTTACATTGGCTGAAGAAAATAAATGGTCAGACATAACAGAATTAATGAATGCTTATGAACTATATATATTTACAATTTAAAATTACAGAGGAAAAAGGGTTATGAATTGTTGTGGGAAACTAGATTTTTTTTCTGTATGGTAGTATTACAGATTTTCTTGCCTGGAATAAAAAATGTGGAAAAAAAGTCCAGCAAGGACCATAACAATTTCTTTTGATGTTGGCATTTTTCTGTTTCTATAGTGCCTAGCTGTATAGCAGGGTTCTGATGGGACTGATACAATAGGTAATACAAAAAATTTATGGGCATCACAGACAATATTCCTCTTTAGTACTGTCATAGTTTCTTTTAAATTCTGTGGATCTTTCTCATAGTCCTAATTAAATATGTATATTGATGGCATTCAGGGCAAGAGATCTACATCGCATTCCAGCAGAAAGAAGAGGGGACAACAGTTTTCATGTAAAAAATAGACTTTACGGGAAGCATAGAGTTTGAAATGACAGCCAAAACCATCCCAAGCAAAACAAAAGGCAACATGTTTATTGAATGCAGACTGCATTATTTGTCCTGTGTTCTGTTTGTGCTTGTATCTCCAGCTAATCTGTGTAGAATTTGGGCAATTTGGGCTTCTCCAAAAAAACCAAGGATGAGATCTGGCCTCAGGAAACTATTCAGTAGTGACTGTCTTTGATAGGATTGAAGGTTTCGCCCAAAACAGTTATTCTGAAATTCAGGTTGTGTGATTTTGTACCAGTTGATATTATAGATGAGCATACAGGTTTTGGCTCACAATGAATGAAATAAGAATAGGTACCAGTGGGTATTTTTTCAAGTTTCTCTACTTCTTTTAGACTTTCCAATATAAGTTGAACCTGATTTGAGGAAGAAGTTTAGTTTGTCTGGCATACCCCCCTTTTGTGGAAAAGGGTAACCAGTCTTTCTGATATGAAGATAAGCTTGTGGTTCAAATCAGTTTTACAGCAGCTCTTCTGGAGAGTAATTGATCTGCTTTCATCTGGTTGTACTTATGGCTGAGAGGGAGACAAGTCTCAGCATAGATGTAGGTTCTGTCAGAGTATGCAGTTACTGAAACTTTCCTTGAACCTGTTTCTACATTCACATCTTTCCATCACATATAAAATGCATAGTGGTTTCATGAAAAGTTGCTTGGGATCACATAATGGCTGAATTTGTAACTTCCCAAACAACATGGGAATACATTTGAGTTTTTTTCAGGACAGTTACCAGCATTCATTTTAGCCTTTAAGCTTGGGAGATGGTGCATTCTTCTTACCTTGAGATAAGAGCTGAGCTGGGCTTGTTTACATAGATGTATGCTGGAAAGAATTTCTGGTTTTAATTCAGGAATGAATGCTAGCTCTAGCTTTGTAAACACCTATTGAAATCACTGAGTGTTTCATACTTTGGCTTTTATTTATGTATTTCCATCTCAAACTCTTTTGTGTGTGCAAGTATGTGCCTTGCAGATCCTTCTCTTTGCAGGAGAGTCTACATAGTAGATTACTAGAGGACAAATGTAAATTTCTTTGAAATTTGTGCTACTTGCATTTTGGGTGATATGGAGCCTTGTTGGCAAAACTGTGCATGCTCAGAAACATGTTTTCAAAGGCAGTTGCTTTCTTTGCTCAGTGGAAAGGGGATAAAAATGTTCTGCATTGCACATCTGTGCTCGTGGCCTCTGCCTGTGGAGGAGGTGAGAAGCAGAACCTCAGGTTAAGCAGCATCTGTTGTTTCAGCTCATCTCCAAACAGCAAGACAAAATTTAAGGGGAAAGAAGTCTTTTTTTTTTTTAAAATCTGGATGTCTCTTTATCTCTGTTGTAGCATTTCTGAAAGTATTTGTCACTTGCAGATTTGTTACTTAAGGTGAATGTATCACGTTTTGTACAAAATGCTTGTGCAGTGGTTAAAGCAGCCTGAGACCTAAGGCAGAACATGCACCAGCTGAGGAGGATGGATGGAGAGTAGTGAGAAATATTTCTTTTCACTCTTGCTGTGAGAAAAGTCCTACTTCTTGCCACTTCTCCATGTTTAAACTCTAGTTATGTTCTGTCATAGTTACCTCATCTATGTGATGTGACCAGTTAAGAGCAGTTTAGTAGTTCATAAATGTGTGTACTTTTAAATATAAGGGACTGAATCCTCTGTAGGCAAACTTCTCCTAAAGAAACATAGCCTATATAGTAACAGCCTGGGTATATCTAAATAACAAGGGCAAAACTGTGCTAATTAAATTGCATACAAAATAAAAAAAAGAACATATTTTTCATACCTGAAATGATGGTCACACTTTCAGCTGTGGAAAGCAGCCAAGATAGTGGGTTGGATATATTGTTTATGCATATTATGAGGAAGATTCTTGATTTGTACAGGTATTTTTCTATGAACTATTCAATTAATTGCCTTGTATTTGGGAAGGCAACTAATGCACATATATTTGTGTGACAGTTTGCTATGATGCAAATTTCCAGCAGTCTGGACTGCTTCCAAGAGCATTTTGGGAGCAGGAAACTGTACTTTCGGGACTAGACTAAGACCTCCTTCACTAGCCTTGTCTTTTGCATACAGGGCATTATATCATGTTCAAAAGACCAATCTGTCTGTCTATCTATCTATCTGTCTACATGTCTAATAAAATATATGTATATGTAGCCCTAGCTAGCAAAATGTGTTGTTTTCTGGGACAAAACCTTCAGGTTTTGATTGGCTGCTGTATCAGTAGACTGGAATACTTACTTACAGCTGTCCTCAGAGGCCTTCTATAAAACTGCAGGTGTTCAGCTTTAGCAAATAGTTCTTATTATATGGACAGACTTTTGGCAGCTAGTAATGATGTTTCCTGAAATTGAAAAATTATTTTCTACCTTACACACTGGTTTTACATTACTGCAATGTTGAAGGGGAAAACAAATACCTCTCATCAAGTAGTACTGAGATTGTTTTTGTTAGCTGTGTATATTTTCTGATTTGTATATTTATACTGGAGTGCAAGTTTTTTCCTTAACTGTTGTGGTCAGATTTGAAATCTCTTCCAGAAAAAGTCAAATTATGAGGAACTAAGGAAGTGTCTGGCAACAGAAGGTTTATCCTCCTTTACACAGAACTAGAAACCAGTCAGTGTACCACCAAACCCTGAGGTAGCAGGGCATTGTAAAGCTTTCAAAAATATTGAACATCATATTAGAATACTTTTAGAACCTTTTTGCTCTTTGGTGTCACAGATTAAGGAACATACGATGTTTTTATGAGTATATGTTTAACCCATTCCGTACCACCATTATATGGTGCTGGAAAAAATTTTGTTACACTCATTCTTTTGGACAATGAGATTAATGGCATGCAATATGTCACTTCTGGGGAACCGTAGTTTAATTGCAGAGAGTTGAAGAACTTACTAGAATTGTATTTGGATTGTATTTAATTATTCAAATGCTTGAGTGGATATCATAGTGCTGAGGCTTTCTTCAGTCAGCCCACTTAACCCTGACCGTGCTGAATCAGTACCTGAAGCCTACGGGCTCAAGGTTCTCCTCTCATAATTTCTACTTATTTCCAAAATAATGCCTTGTTGAAGTAGGGTTATGTGGGTATTTTAAGTGTACTATGACATATGACATGATTGAGTCTCTGGTAGATACTGTAGGCATGTCTCAGGTCTAACAAATCAGAATGCTTCCTCAGGGAAAGCATTGGTCCCTTAATGTGTTGGGACAGAGTCCTCTCGAGGTTTAGAGGATCCTAACCATCACCATCAGTTTTGTATGGAGGTCTTTGGATGTGATGTGAATTATTATAATATGGTACTGAAAATATAGCACAGTTGGACAGCAGTTCCTACAATTTTTTTTTTGTGATGGAACAAAAATACCAAATGCAAAGTAAATGGGATTTTCTGACTTCAATAAATAGGGGCTATGCAAGCCAACTCAGTGTGCCCAGGAGACCATCCAAGTTCTGGAAGAGAATGCCGGGACTGAAGGTGCTTTTAAATTTATAATTATTATTGATTTGCTCTATCTTTGAATACATAGTTATTTTGTCAAATGCAGTCCAGGAAAGTAACTCTATGCTTTGCCTTCTGCATGTTTGAAAGATTTACAGAAACAAGGAGACACTAAATGCAGGTATTAAGTGTAAACCTCAAACTCTAATATCCTTCTATCTGATGCTTATCCACACTGCTATGGACATGAGTTATTGCTGATGGAATAAGTATATGGCCTCATTCTTCTTTATCTGCTTATCTGTATTCCCCCTCACATTTTTCACACCCATTTGCTCACAGTTATTCAAGGGTTTTTTCATCATGTGAAAGTATAATTTTCAAAGGCTTCTGCTTTTCACATCCATGTCAGTACTGCAGATTAGAATGTGACAGGGAATACCTGTTTGCATACTTCCTTTAAACCTGAGCCAGCAGCACTGCAAAATGTTAGGGAGAGCACCCTTTCATCTCACACCATCCACCACTTTCAAGTGAGTTTTGTTGATGTAATCCTATTTCCAATCTGTAGAGGTCGCCTGTAGTGCAGGCTCTGAACATAAATGCCTAGTACTGTTTGATGTTAGAAGTTTGGGGGGATTTAAGACATGTTTTATGATGTCTTGCTTTGCTAGGATACTGTACTGATAATTTGGAAGACTTCAGCTATTTTTAAACCATTGTTAGCCTTCAATTCAATTTTTAACAATCTTTTCCAAACTGATATTTTCAGTATTTTCATAGGTTTGTATCCTGCCAGTATATAGCAGAGGGATGAAATGGAAACCTTAATTCAAAATGTAGTACTTAAGCAGTTTTGAAACTCACATTCACGATTGTTTTTTGATCTCTTTAAATACACTATTGGTATGTAGAGGTCATACTATTTTTCCCCAATCTGAAGGTAGAATTTTATTTCCTAGATTACCTGCACTTACTTTTGTTGGGAAGGCTAAGTCAGTTAGAGATGGGATCTTTTTCTCCATGATCCTAATTGAGATCCATAGATCAAGGCTTGCTATAGCCCCCAATCTAAGCCTTTTGAATTCTAAGCCAAACCTGAGGACTTGGCACATTATAACGGGTAATTCTTATCTAACTGTCTGTTTATGTAGCAGAGTTACACTCCACCTGTAAACTGATCAGCAGACAACTTTCACAGCACTAGAGCTGCACATGAATGTTAAACAATTTGGTGCACTGTTCAGAACTGGGCTCCATTTTCCACCCTGTGGAGCATTGCTGCAGAGTGGAAAACTGCTTACCTAGTATGAAGCAGCAGCTCTTTGCTTGTAATCACTCCATTTCCTGACCCAAGAAGTCATGTGGGGGGTTCAAGTTAGGTTAACAAGAGCAGGCTGACATACAAAAGGCTTAATTTTGCTAGATTTTACACTGAATCCTGTCCTTTTATTGCTAATGTCCTTTTGTTAATTTTTGTTTCTTTGTTTCATCTGCCAGAGAGTTCAGCTGGCAGCAGGGAAAGTTCCCTGAGCTGACTTGGCCTGGTAAGTGTTTTTTAAAGGCCATTGCTGCTTTAGGAGGAACCCACTTTCCAGAGCTCTGACACTTTCCTTCTTTTGCTTTTTGTATTCAGTCCCTTCCTTACCATTCCCCACATATGGTACACACAGTTGCAATGACTTGCATCTGTCCAGAAGTGTGACTTTCTTAGAGCTGATTCTCCTGTTCCTTTGTGAATGAGCCAAAAAAAGACTGTGTTTTACACAAGGCTGCCAGCACCCTTCTCCCAAGAGAACATGTGTGGTCCCTACACATTCATCTGAATTCCCACTAACCCCAAAGATCAAGAATGTTTAGACTTCTTCCTGTCTCTAGAGGCCCCCATTATCAAAATGACTTTGTCTGCCTAAAAAATTAAAACTCACTGCTATTACACTTCCAGTTCTATCAATGATAAACTATGGAAAACATCAGTGTTGTATATTGTATTTAATATAAAGAGCTGTTTGACACAGAGTATCCTTGAAATATTTAGAGTACGTAAGCAAAACTTTGAATTTACTTTAATAAAACCTCCCTTTAGCCTCCGAAATGGCACCTGTACAATAAAGTTTTCTCTCTCTCAATGATGTTCACCCTTCACATTTGGAGGGCCAAACACTGCATAATAAATGTAGGCAAGGAGCCTCTCTCCATTTTATTATGTCCTTTCATTGAATTTCTGTAACATGGAGGCCACTTGGCA
>NW_008675153.1:36086-81144 GCF_000695815.1 Acanthisitta chloris
AGAGTACTGGTGACAGGAAAATGTGTTGCAAACTGATTATCCTTAGAAGGTGGTTTACTACCTGTTTGATCTACCTCCTTGCTGGCTATTCAAGTTGTCTCTTTGAGAAAGACCTCTTATTTGATAGATTTTTACAATCATCGTATCTGTAAGCATCTTGAAACTTGTTTAAGATGCAA
Organism: Acanthisitta chloris; assembly: GCF_000695815.1. NCBI lineage: Eukaryota > Metazoa > Chordata > Aves > Passeriformes > Acanthisittidae > Acanthisitta > Acanthisitta chloris. The sequence goes on from NW_008675153.1 coordinate 36,266, forward strand.
AGCGGTACAGGTGACGACATGACGTGATGTCTGTGTGACTTGGAGACTGTGAGAACAAGAGCTGCTTAGCAGCTCTGGAGGAAAGTTCTGGTTTGTTATGAGGGGAGCCTCAAGGCAAGGCAGAATTTTGTTATTCCTAATTTCACTTTACTGATGTATGTCATTACCCCTCCCTGAGATTTTGCTAAAAGGAGAGCTGGGCCACTGGATGACCCAAACTGCAATGACAAACATCCTGAGATGCAGCTGAACTGATACTGATGGTAGTTGCCTTAGTGCTCCTTCCTGAATTCCTGCCACAGGAACAATAGCTGTAATTTAAATACTACTCAGAAACTCATAATTTTGATGTTTAGCAGTTTTCTATAATAATAGCTAAAGATTAACGGGGCATGCAAAAGAACATTAGGGACCTCTTATAAGGTCTTATAATGTTCTCTAATAGGGAACATTTATGACTTTCTTTCTCTCAGTTTATCCCAAGCCAGCGGGGCAGTCAGCAAAAGAATACTCTAGCATGCTTTTGTATGGAGGTATTACATGAAGTAGGATTGATTCTCTTGCATTGAAGAAGTTCCAGATGGAAGTTCCAGGCTGAAAATTGCCTTAAGCATATGTTGGAAAAGTATCTCCATGTATTTGTTCTCTGTACATCCAGGCATTCTTCTGTTGGCCACTGAACTGCATGGACTTTTGATTTGACTTGATCCAACCATACCTAGTTCTTAAACACTCACTATATGTGCAAGAATAAAATGGGCCAGTGAATGAAAGATGCAGCCTTGTCTTAGGTGAAATTTGCTCCTCAGTTTAAACAAAGTATCTTGCATAGTATGTTTTAGCTTCCCCATTCCACTTCTTTTAGCTAGATAGGAGATATTTTTAGTGGAATCTTCTATATAACACATCTATAATTTCATTTACTTATTGCAGGCCTTCTTTCAGGCCATAATTCTTGATTTATCCTAATCAGTTGCTGTGGAAGTGATTATGTCACAAACACAAACAATGGGAATATAAGGAGCAGATGAATTCTTAAGAAGCAAAGATTTGTTTTCCTGTAAATGACAAAAGAGAAACCCAAAGCAGAGACATTATAATACTTTCTGCATTGCCTTTCATCTCAGGATTTTACAGTACTTCTCAAATAACAATACATAGATTTTTGAAAAGCTGCTGCAGAACTGGTGTTGAAACCTTCCATGTTAGTTGCCCTCAGTAACTCATGATCAAGTCTTTGTTGCTTGAAACTGAAAATAAGTTTTTCCTTGCAAACTGAGCCTTCACTCTGAGGACTCTACTCTTCCCAATGTACACATTGTCTCTAGTTATAGAGATTCTGTTGACTAAGTTATTTACACCTGTACATTACAATTTGCTTCAAGGCTTATTTTATCCCTCTGCCTTCAGATTTTTTCTCTTGGAGATTTGTAGGCAGTTCCAACACTTTCAATAGCATTGACTCACTGTTGCTGCACTATGTGAAAGAACACTAAATGATTGTATGGAAGGAGTATAGTGTGGAATGGAATCTGCAGCTGCATCAATCTCAGCTACATTCTGCATGACTATCAGGAGAAAAATCAATAAAAATATTTCTTTTTTTGCCACCGAAGTCAGCACATGTGGCTAAGTATCCTCTGGGGAATGAAATCCACCACTGTACGCAAACCCTCTGTATAGTGATGTTCTCATTAAGTGCTCAAAATATGTGGCATATAGGCCATGTGAATTAATGCATGGATTTCACTGAGGGAGAAGCTCATTGGGTTAGAAGATGCCTTTTTGCATAGTCACTTTTCAGAGTTCTATATTTTTGGCATTCACAACACCTCTGTCATCTGAGTATTTATAACTGATGCCTTTTACAGATGGGAAAACCAAGGCACAGAGAGATATGACTTGTCTAAAAGAGAACAGTTGGTTAATGGCAGAATGAACACAGAGGATTTCTGACTCTGTCCCCTACCCTGCACGAAACATTTCTAGAGCAGTATAGAAGTGATGTAATGTGCAAGCAGAATTGTTTCCAAACAAAAATATCTGTCAAGTTACATAAAATATCTGCAACAGCTCTTAAAATGTGCAAGAACAAACTGATGTTTAAATGAATGTGGTCTTTTCTTTAGTGATTAGAAAGAAGGGATGCTTAAGTGCTAAAACATTTACATCTTCCATTGATAAAAAAATTGTAGAAATTATCCTCCACTTAGCTGTGGAACTGAAAATTTACATGGTTCTTCAGCTTCCAGCTAAAAAGTTTTTTGCAACTGAAGCAGTAAGCACAAGTTAGGAAGTAGGACATTCTCATCAGCTGCCCACATCTGTTATTGGAACTATACACTAATATGTTTCCATCGTTGCCTTACAATACGCCCATGGCAACTTTATAGAAATCAAACATGCGCAAGAAAAACACGTGAAGAAGGCAAAATACATTTGCATAGTTTTTGTATTATTCACACAACTGGAATGTTTACAGCATAGTACGGAGTGCAACACGAGCAAATGCTGAACCACATCAAGCTGTTCCCTTGTCGTGCATGTCATTTAAATATCAGATCTATAAGGGCGTTTGCTATGTTCTTCACACACAGAAAGACCACAACTAAGTGACTTAAAAGTATCCCATGAGTTTTTAAAAATGCGGACAAACAACTCTTTTCTTTTGATAATTGCAAATACATTGTTCCACTCTGTTGGTTCTGCAACATCTGGTGTTTTATAAAGCATTTTAAAATGTCATCTCCCTTCCCTGTTTGCCCACACCCTTCCCACTGCACCTTAACCCCAGCATAACAAGAAACTTTAATTTTGAAGGAAATCTGTGGAAAATCTTACTCAACAGAGTTAAGGAATAGTGTCTTTATAGATTTGAACTGTCTCTTAAATTAACGAGGAAGCCGAGTCAGCAACATTATTATACAGAATGATTTCCATGAGGAAGAAGAACAAGATTCTGGACTGATTCAGTGGAAAGGTGTTTATAAATGAGTCTTGCAGAAGATATTGCTTAGAACTTTTTGCTTGAGTCTTGGCATTTAGTTTTCTTGAAAAGGTCACAAGGCAGTTTCTCAAGAATGAAAGTCTGTAACCCCCTTGTAAGTCCTGATATGTGTCCATATGAGTTGTAAATTGAGTGTAGTTGCTTCACAGTTACCAAGTTAGTGAACTTTGTATTTTGTGCCTGAGGATGAGCTTACAGGTTAAGGAATCAAAGTGGACAAGTGATAAGGCTATTACTGTGTAACACTTGTCTGTAATCGGAGTATTTTAACGTCTTTCATAGACGTTCTTCTCAATCCATTGCAGCATACAGTGAATAGGATACTTGGAGAAGTAGAAGGTGAGTAAAGGTACAAATCTCATAATATAAAATGTGTAAAGATGCAAAACTAATAATACAGAAATAACTGCAGAAAAGTCCCAAAGCAAGACATCTTTATAAATATTGTGAGCTGTGGGAGGTCATTTTACCTCCTTTAAGCTATCAGTTAGGCATATGATCAAAGCAGGTTGTATAGTCCCCATTTTCAGTGAAGAGAAAAGGAGTAGGGACCCCTCTAGATGGCAGTTCATCCCACCTGTCTAGGTGAGATTAGGTAGTCACTTTACATCTGACTAAGTTTAGATGGGATGGATCTCATTTTTACTACTCAACACAGAGGAAGATTCTTCACAGTCCAGTGGTTTTAAAGTAAGACTTATTTCTTGAAGTCCATGGAGTAGAATATTTCTTCTGTATATAAATCATAAGGGTCGAAGAAAAGTACTGTGAACTGTTTTCTCAGTGAAGTCACCGTTTTCATAAATGCACTGTAAATGTGCATCAAATCCTAAAATAAAACACATCTAGCTACAGTCAGAAGGTTATGTGAAATGATTTGTATTAGTTTCTTTTTACATAGCTGTGAAAATTGGCAAAATGTTATTAATAATGAAAAATGTATTAAAGTAAGTTTTAAAAAGAAGACTGACATACATTATACAGATGATTTCTGATCATGGTCTTGGGGATTAGGATATTCAGCGTTCTTGTCATGGTCACAGTGGCACAGCACTTCTGCATGGGCTACTGTAGGCTTAAATTACTAAGTACTACTAGTGCCCTAGACAAAGATTTCTTAGAGGCTGAATAAAAGTGCAGTGTTTTAGAAATCTTATTCCAAGTTCTGTGTTACTTTAGCCAGAATGTTCTTAGTATCGAAGGAGATGCACAGGGACCCTATATCATTAACCTTTTTCATGTCTGTTTTGCCAGAGCTTGTGACTGTCAAATAAATAGGGATACCCTTACCTACTTTACTCTCACTAAAGCAAGTAACAAGCAATGAAAGAACAGTAGCACTGTCTTCGGCATGGATTAGAAACCGGAGCACCCATTTGAAGGTCACAAATAAGCTTATATCTGCATGCTGTCATTGGCTCTTCTTTCTGTTTCAGTTAATTCCTTAAGATTTTGAGTTTGAGCTGCATTAAGACTTTCATTTTCCTAGGAAGATATAGTCTTGTATACTCTTGTTTACATCAACAAAACAGAAGTTAAAGGGACTATTTTTGCTCCCTGTAAATAAATTAAAGTGTCAATTTTCAGAGTGGAAGATGCATTTTTTTCAAGTAAAGGCATTATAAAACTGTTCATGAGTGTATTTAGGCTGAAAGTTAAGGTAACATGGAACATGTCCATAGGGGTGGTGGACAGAAGCATTCTAGCTACCACTGAGCTTGATAGGTTTAAAAACAGATTTATGGGAAGATTATGGTCTTGAAGTACAAAGGCCTGGATATAGACTCTAGGGTGGAAGAGAACACAGTGGGTGTTTCTTCTGAGAAGACTTGGTCTTCTAAACTCTTGGGTCAAATCATACTTCTTTGGTGATTTGTGGGTATAAACTTTGCTAGCTGCAGTCTTTAAGAGTCTACCAATTTCTACTCTTTAACCTTTTTTCCTGTCTTTTGTGTCCTCTTCTTTACTGTGATGAGTCACTAGGATGATTGTGATGCCAGCAGTATCCCCTCAACACTGTGAACTCAAATCCTGTTACTATGCAAACACTACTCCCAGAGCCCTAGAAGTTTAAGAAAAAGAGAGAAATGGTTTTTCCCTTTGGACCATTAGCCATGTGACCTTTTGTTCTCACATGGTTTAGTCCCTCTTCTGTACGTGACTGCCACCTGGGACTTTTTTGGCTTTTGTCCATTTTATTTCAGTTAGCATTTATTTCACACATCATTATGAGAAGTGCTGGTTATGAAGATACGCAGCTCTTGTCATAACAGAAGTATTTTGTATGCACCTGCAATTTGACCTTTGTGTTTGGGGAATATTGCAGAATGAATAAAAAAACTGAAATAATTTGCTTTTTTATTTTGACTCCACCTGCTATGGAGTTGTATTTTTGGAGGAATGGCGTTGAGGTGTTGGGGTTTTTTCCTTTCTCTCTGCTTTTTTTCTTTAAGAACAATCTGAAGGTGTGTTTATGGTGTTAGGGAAAAGGTATGTTACAATGCTAAAAGCAGAGAAGAAAGGAAAATCTGTAAGACAGATGGCTATTAACATGGTGTAAATACCCTATTTTTAAATGCAAGGGGAAAAAGATGTTCCATATATAGTCCTCAAGCTGTAAACTTCATGTTTGTAATAGTACCATGGCAATGTGCAAGTATTAATCACTTCCTATGTGCTATTTGTAACAGCAACATCAAAAATCCTGTTCTGAAGAACAGTTATATTCTTATTTCTTTTGATCCTCTTTCTTCAAGTACACCTATTCGGATACACCAAATTCATTAAGACCACCCTAGCCACATTTGCTGAGCATGTGGAAATGAAAGAATCTGTAACCTGCTTTTACCTGGCCACTTCAGAATTACCCTGGGGCATGAAGCTGTTTGCCACTGTGCCCAATTGTCCCATCACCCCCTGATCACATACTAGAGACAAGAAAGGGGAAGGTGTCAGGGTGTGCTGCAGCTGTGCTCCACTGGGTCTCAACCAGGTGCTCACAGAATTAGGGAGCTATAAATGGCTTCCTGATAGCATTCCCCAGCTTGCCTTGTCTGTGTAAAACTCTGCACAGGAGAGTGTCTGGTCTGACAGCTTTCACAAAAACAACATATTTGGACTTGAAATGCTTCTTGCTGCTCGTTGCAGGAACTCTCTAAAATAAGAATGACCTAATACTTCAGCAACTGCACTGAAATTAAGAGTTCAAGCTCATGTAATCATGTTAAGTGGAAAGACAAACAATTTGAGTTATGTTAACAATGCTGCTGTAATGGAAAATATTGGTGCTTATGCTGATGGGAATTTTCTGTAATTGATCTTCTGCATTCAAGGAGCTGTTATTGGAAACTGGTATTTCACACTTACATACCATAGTGATTGTTACTTATTAAGTACTCTTATATCATGATGCCTGGGAGTAAAGGGTCCCCAAATACATGTTAATGTTAATCCATCTTGTCGAGTAAGTGTTTTCATGATGTGCTGTGGCTGGGAAATAGGCAGTTGTGAACTTTTCTTTATAGTTTAATACTAGGAAAATTTTAAAAAGTAGTTTCAATATTTCTTTATAGTAGTTTAACATTTCATTCCGAGATTCTGGATTTTTTTGGGGGATGGGAGAAGGTTGTTCTTGGGGGAGACTGCTTGGCCGGTAGTCATGGGCTATTTTTGTTGAAAACTAAGTGTTAGGACAGGAGTCAAGTTGCAGTAAAATAGCTCATGGTACAAGGTAAACTGTATGTTTCCATGGAATATATCCTGTGATGAAAGCTTCTTTCTTAAGTAGTCACTCTCTCTAAATAACACATTCTTTCCAGACGCTGTTTCTATTTTGTTCTTTCTCAGGTAATTATAAACTTGCTCCTCAGAAAGAAAAAAAATGAAGGAAAGTAAGAAAAGAAAAAAGAAAGCCATACACCTACAGGAAGGCTTTTAAACGTAGGTCCTGCTTAATCTTTGTTTATATAAATTCATGTGTGTTTTGAGAGCTCGTTTTTCAAATGTGAAGCACTCTTCTGCATTTATTTCTCTGAAACTTTTTGTGGCTCTTATACTATGAGAAAAAATAATGCTGGCAGTGAGTTTGTGTATATAAGCTAAAGATTTTTTGAAATGTGTGCTTTTTTTGCCAGTTGCAGTGGCTGGTTTTAACTGGCCAGCTAGTACCACCTTCACAGAACAGCGCCCTGAAAAGAAACAGCCAATTGCAGTGGCTAGTTTTAACTGGCAAGCTAGTACCACCCTCACAGAACAGCGCCCTGAAAAGAAACAATCAGGATTGCAAATGAAGTTTGTGACTTCATTCGTGAATTTGAATATAGAGCTTTATCTCAAAATGGGCAGTTAGAGAATGATGTAATTTTCATGCAGCATCCTCATTGCATGAAAGACTCATGAAACAGATAAGCTAAAGAGAAAAAAAAGAGGGAAGATTTAGGGAGAGGATGTGACTCAGGGATTCAGGATCCTACTAGACTGATAGAGCAGCCCCAGAAAGAGAATGACATGTGGCTGTTGCAGATGGATGGAGAAGAGGCCTGGGATGAAGAAAGTGAGCAGAGGAATAAGTGTGGTCAGAGGTGTAGGGCAGAGTGGGTCCTTTATGCATTTCAGAAAAGGAGAGAGACGGTTGCATTTGGGAATGAACAAGATATAAGTGAAGGCAAATAAGGATTGCTTCCCAGAGTGAGGGAATTGTTTGCTGGACCATTTTTTTTTTATTTTTTTTTCAGTGAAAACAATATTTTCTGGTGATATGAAATGCTTTCCTGCACTCAGATACATATAATGCTGTCACCCCAAGTCAAAGTATTTTGTTGAGTTTTAAAGTATGTTGCTTTTTCCTTCTTTCTCTTTAAAGGTGATTAAAAAGATTGCTCCATAATTTGGAATTTGGAATTTGAATAATATGGAATTTGTCTAAGTGATGTGTCTTAGGTTTTCACAGGATTTTTTTCAGCCATATATTGCCAATTTCAACCTGAAATAATTTTCAAGTTGGTTGAAAACTAGCACATTATTCACTGAAAGCACTACCCAGCTGAACAAATCACAAAATGTCTTGGGGTCTTTTTCAAAAGGAAAAGCTGTGTGCAATGCATAATGACTTTGAAGTAATCTACATGTTATCTAATCCAAGTGGCCTTGAATCCAACCTGCACTGCTCAGCCCCCAATTTTATGCCCAATACCTGTGTTGTTTGAGAGTGCAGATTGTTTAGTCATGGTCAAGAGTAGAGTGTCAGCTTGCACTGTATCAAAAACCATGAGTGAATTTTTTTTGCTGTTTCCTTCTTCCAGAATTAATTTTATTTGCTGTTAAGTGCTGACCATATATCATTTGTAAATTGAGGCTCTTTAAAAGGGAAACATTCAAAGTCACTGGTTTTTATGAAAAATGTTGTCTTAATTTATTTGCCTTGATCACAGTGAGAAAATAGAAATAACAATTTTTATTTTTTCTTTGCTTAAAATCACAAAAGAAAAAGAGTCTTCTAAGCAAAGACATATATGCTTATTTTGGTGATAAACTGTAGGCTGCTGACTGAGTGCTAGTAGCATCCTTCTCTTTTTAAATAATTGTCCCTTGGCACATTCGTCCCTGTGTGTTGTTTAGAGGCCTGTCTGGTAATCTTTAGGCTTCTCTACATGCAGGATAAATGTTAGAAAAGATACTGAAAGTTCATGTGCACATGCACACAGTCTAAAAGGCTTCAAAACATCCACAGGTTATCTTTAAGGGGCACATGCTAAGAGAAAAATATAATAGGCTGTAGTACAGGAAGGAGTATCAGAGCAGAACCAAGTTGTCAGATATCCATAAACTACTTTCAAGAGTGCAAAATTTTTGTCTATGTACTGGTTTCACATACCCACAGAACCAGAAACTAGGGAGTTTCACTCATGTTGCAGGTTTTAATCTAATGATGTTTACTATATCGTGGGACACTATTTCTCACTTAAATGCCCTTCCTAGTTACAGGATGCTATTATGTACTTTTACTGGTCTATGCTGCTGTGGTACTTTCTAATATAATATCATCTTTTTGCTTCACTTACTACCCTTGGTGTCCACTGCAGATTTTATAAATAAAGATAATGTTGTTATTCAAGAAACTGGGACACAGCTTGGCTAGAGTTGCTTTGGGGTGGTCATGGAAAGATTGTGCAAAGTTAGGGGATAATTCTAGTTTCTCTACACTACATTTCTTAGCCAAGACCATGTTGTTATTCACAGGTGAAATGGAGCCACGTGGGAAATGGTGTTTGTCACCAAGACCATCTTGTAGGAAGTATGGGGAAGATACTTCTGATAGGTGCTGGGTTAGAGAAGTTGTTGTTGGCATAGCATTGAAACTAGATGGTTATCTTGGATCTAATTCCTGTAATCTGGGGAAGTAAAATCTGGTATGAGTGAATAGCTGGCAGCGCTACTGAACACAGCTAGTTCTTGTCTTTCCTGGCTTCTCCATTGAACACCTTTGCTGTGCCACTTCACTTCTGTGGTTTGCCATGTTATGAAACAGAGTAAAATTGGGTGGCAGTTGTGTCACTTGCATACACATATGAATACTTGGTGTACTCATATGCATACTCATGTAAACACTCTTACCAAATTCCAAGATTTACTCCAGTTCAAATTTGAGGATGAATAATGCAGAACCTGTTCTTCCACTTTGGTGCTGGTGAAATAATTCATCAAAAATGTAGCCTTTTACCCGAACATCAAGTTTATTACAGAATCATAGAATCAACTGGGGTGGAAGAGACCTCAAAGATCATCGAGTCCAGCCCTACCATTGTTACTAGACCATGGCACTAAGTGCCACATCCAGTCTCATCTTGAAAACCTCCAGGGATGGTGAATCCACCACCTCCCCAGGCAGCCCATTCCAGTGTCTGATTACTCTCTCTGTAAAAAATCTCTTCCTAATATCCAACCTAAACCTTCCCTGGCAGAGCTTGAGTCTCTGCCCTCTTGTCTTCCTGCTGGTTGCCGGGGAGAAGAGACCAACCCCCACCTGGCTACACCCTCCTTTCAGGGAGTTGTAGAGGGTGATAAGGTCTCCCCTGAGCCTCCTCTTCTCCAGGCTGAACACCCCCAGCTCCCTCAGCCTCTCCTCATAGCACTTGTGCTCGAGTCCCTTCACCAGCCTCGTTGCTCTTCTCTGGACCTGCTCCAGCACCTCAATATCCTTCCTGAACTGAGGGGCCCAAAACTGCAGACAGTACTCAAGGTGTGGCCTCATCAGCCCTCAGGTAAAAATAAGAAATTCTCGTAGACAATAATAAAATTTGTTTCACTCACTCAGTAGCTGGCAGCTTAAAAAAAAATATTTGGATTTACCTAAAATATTTAAACAAATCTGCATCTCTTCAGTGACTAGGGCAAGAACTGTATTATGGATAAGTTTCTTCTAAACTTAACCTGATTTTTGATTTCAAACAATTTTTGTCTAGCAAACCTGACTGTGCAGGAGGGCTATAGTAGCATTTTCCAATTTTGTCTTCAGGTAGTGAGGAAAAAATTCCTCACTATGTTTACTGTAGTCTTTTCACCAGCTGAAATAAAAGAGAATACTTTTGTCAGTTCATGAGGTGCTTTTTCAGCTGTTCAATATATCTTGTTCTTCTGTTGTCTTTGTAACATTCATTCAATGTGGAGATAGTGTGAAATAGTCAGCAGCTGTCCATGTACCAAGAATGGAAGATATATGAAAGATTCGGCAGCACCATCTTGTTCAAAGGGTGTGCAAGAACACATTTTGGATACAGGCTGATATCACATCCTTGGAATAAATTCTTACTTTGTTATAATTGACCTAAATATTTAAAATGCCTGTAAGTCATGCGGGTTTTTTTTGTGTTTGGTTTTTTAAGTTATTGATCAGAAATAGATCTGGGTTTAGGCAGGGCATTATTATATATACTTACACTGAAGGAAAGAAGTCCACTGTTGCTGAAATAAACATGGCCATTATAAAATTATATACTCTGAAATATCTAATGTCTTCTTAAATTTGAGCCAGATGACTTTTGCCTTTCAACTTTTGTTGGTCTTCATCTGCATATTGGGAATGGGTTTGGTTCTTGTTACAATAGGCTATAGTGACCCAAGACTCCATTGGCCATCACTGGCAGCATTAAATGTGGTGGGGAAAAGGAAGAGAAGTATATTGCAAGACCAAGTTTTATATATGTTGGATAACTATGACAAAGCAGCTATCTCTTACAACATCCCTATGATTTTATTCTAGCTCTTAAGCACAGGGCTCTGTATGTACACAGAATGAATGCATGACCTCAGTACAGTGATGTCAAGTATACTTGAGTATTTTGTAGTTTAGATGTGTAAAACTAACTGCTAAGGGGTAACTGGAGCAAACTGACTTATTTCAGGAAGAGATTTGTCAAGGGGAGATTTATCAATGCCATCTTCATGCTCAAGAGAAAGTGATGTGCTGTATACTCAGTGATATATTACAGTGTGCACTGTGGATGGCACAAAGAAGTTATAGTTTGAACTGATGTCATATATTCTTTCAGTGGTGAGAGGCAACATGTTGGTGGATGTTCATGGAATATTCATTAATATACTTCAAGAATTATTGAATTAATATAATTCAAGAATATAAGTCTTCAGGACTTATGTCATGATGATCTTTTAGAGAATACATCAAACAGCATGTTTAGGAAAAGGCAGTCTTGAGTGGCTAAAAGATCGTGACTAGCAGGCAGAGTAATGACAGATCACCATAGGAAGTTCTTACTGATGGAAGTGGGCACAATGAACAGCATTGGCATTGACATAGTTTGTCATAAACCATATTGAGAACACTAGTTTTCCATGCCATTGGCTATTTCTGACTGCTAGCAAAGATTTTGGTAACATTCCAAGATTTTTTTCATAGTTAAAGGTCTCAACAATAGCAATAATTTAAAGTCTTCTATGTATTAAACTGCAAAAACCCCACATAAAAATAGTCTATTTTTCAATTCCAATAAAATGGAAAAAAACAGAAATGTAGTTCTTGCCTACACAGAAGCTGTTGGCATTTTCCAGTAGTTAGAAAAATGACCATTGTGAACAGACCAATTTGTATTTAAAATGCAGGTTTACAATGGCAGATGGTATCTCATGCTGCACAATCTTGTCAACACATAAGGGGTCAACATATTCTGTCCAAAGTAATACGTGGACCGTAAATCATACATTGCTTCCAAAAGAATCCACCCCTTTCCCTATAATTAACTTACACAAATCTAATTTTTTGTCATTACATTAACAAGTACTTTCTAGAATGTCAAAGCTATAAAGCCCTAGGAATCCTAGATTGGATAGAGGCCAAATATTCTGACCACTTTATATGTTTGTGTGTGTTTATATGTATGCTTCTGTATATATACATATGTATGTTTCTGTATATATACATATATTTATAAATACAAGAGAGAAAAGAATCTAGATCTGAATTAGAACGTTGCATTGGAACACATAATACTAGACAATGCAAAGTGGGGCCTAACAGGAAAACCGAAAGTTTTCTTTTGATCTGGGATTTTTTGATCTATTTCTTTTTCTGAGGACTATGTGACAGTTTTGTTTAGTTCCTCACCTAGTGGAAAACCCTTTTCACTTACCCAGAAATAAAAAGGAAAAGTCCTTAAAAAGTTAAACTGTCCTCAAAGTAGGCCAATACACATTTTGGTAGCCTTTAGATTTTTTGACATCAGCTTGTCCTTTCTCTTCTTTACAGATAAATCAGTTAAGTGATGTTGATTGACTTCACACAGAATTCATCAAAATAATTAAGAATCTTCATTTGTTCCCTATGGTCCTTAAATTTTAACTTTTTAATGAAAAAAAGTCCTGCATCATGTAAACAGAATATCTTGTCTTTACTCGGCAACAGAAGGCTGCTTTTTAATATTGAAGCAAACAGGGTCCTTAAAAAGAGATGCATCCAGTCCTCCAGTGACATATTTTAGTTTTGTGAATGGCTCATTTCACTAAATGAAATATGATCTGTGTTTTTCATGTGATTGAAGTATTGACTTCTTTAACTGAATTAAACACTAAATTTATGGGATCTGGCTAGGAATAGATATTTGATAGATGTTTTACATAGGTAAGCAAGAAAAAGACCCTCAAACATCAAGGTCAAAATTTTAGAGCAATGTTAATGAACAGTCTGTGTATTTCTGGTGTGGTAAATGTGGCCAAAAGTCTTTGAAAAAAGCTTCCATGAAAAGATCAGCATGAACAAGAGTAATGTTGAATTAAGATTTTTTTATTGGATTTGGTTTATTCACATTTGGCAATCAGAGGGAGGGGGGAAAAAACCCACACCCTATTTTTATTCCATAGTGCTGCAAGTTTTCTTTAAAACTCATTGTATAGGGGATATTTGGTGGAGGCCATTAACTACTTTAATACATATTCCATCATTCTGAGCTGTATTTTTTTCTTGTTTTTGTTCACTTTAGTGTACTGAATAATTGAAAATCCAGCTACAGCTAGCATTGGCTTCATTGTTGGAGCTGAAGCCTTAGATGCGCACTGAATGGCAAGTGGTGAACCCAGAAAACTTAATGCTGTCTAAAGGAAGAGAAGGTCCAGGGTAGTTGGATGAATACTTAATTCCTTATATCTGTTTTATGTCTCTAGTCAGCCTGGAAACACAAATTTCCTAGTGAAAGAGTTGTATGGTTTTTCCAAGAACTCTGCTCTCTTGCAAAAGAAAAGATTGGCTTCTATGAAAAGTGTCGGCAATGAAGGAAAAGTAGGAAATAAGAAAAAAGATACTGTGTAGGAATCTCAGCAGAAAAACGACTTTTAAAAAACAACATTCTTACTGGCACAACCTCTTGGCCTATATTAAATATTACATCCTCACATGACAGAACATTCCATTCCCTCGTGTCAGAAAAAGAACACAGTCTAGCAAAGACTTTTAGTTGTCCAAAGCAGTAATTGCCAGCACTCAGGAGACAAGAAATTGTTTCTTTCTCTTCTATAAATTCTGTGACAAGGATTTAGTCTCCTTCACTGGAATCTCACATGACATGCCTATGGAACTGTAAGAAAAAACCAAATCTAACCCTAACCAAATCTAATGGTCAAAACCTGATGTACAGGAAGTTCCACCTGAGTATGAGGATGAACTTCTTTACTGTGTGAGTCGCTCAGCACTGGAACAGATTGCCCAGAGAGGTCTTGGATTCTCTTTAACTGGAGGTATTCAAGAACTGTCTGGATGCAATCATGAGCCATGTGCTCTAGGGTGGCCCTGCTCGAGTTGGGAGGTTTGACCAGATGATCCACTGTGGACCCTTCCAACCTAACTGATTCTGTGATTCCCCAAAGAAAAAAAAGCCTTTAAAACTTTTGGATTAGGTCTGTAGATTCTGTCAGTTTTCTTTCATCTGTCATTTATTTTATCCATAGCTTTCCATATTTAAACCATAGTCACTATAATTTACCACTTAACGATAGTAGTTGCTTATGTCAGCAATCAAAATTTTTCTAACAGGAGAAGGAAATTAATATTTTGCTTTGTGTTTTCAAGATTTAATGCATATGGTCACCATACTAAATGGCAGTTCCAGTGTTTAACTTTTGGTTTAAATTGTTTCATGAATAAATTTGTGCATCTGCTCATTTGGGATAGCTATGGAAGAAAAAAAGGCACATTTGGTCCCTTTCTGTTGAGGGACGGAAAAGCAAAACTACCATAGCTTGGCATGGAAACCTGTCTAGTTAATTCAGTGGAATAACTTACTTTTAGACATCATTCTGATTATTCTATTAAAATATATTCTGTTTCTTTTTCCAGTCTGGCTTCTTGTACACACATGAATATACAATTGAGAAATTAAAAGATTCCACTTAGGAAGAATTTGACCTCTTTCTGCCAGTACCTTTAGTCTTGCAGCTTAATATGGATTTTTCAAACAGGAATATAAAAGGATACTGGATAACGTGTCTCTCCTTATTCTTCCTAGTTTTTCTTCCCATTTTTCATAACTCTTTTCCTTATGTCACCAAACTGTTTTTATTAATGCAATGCACTTTCTATATGTATTATAAATCATTTTGATGGAGCAGTCTGTGAGCATCTGCCCTTGTTTTTGGGAGGACACCCCCATAGCAAAAGACATGGATCCAACCAGGGGAACTTATAAGCAAGGCAACTTTGTGAATCTCAAGCTAGCTATCATGATGGTTTTTTTCCTATTATGATTTCCCTAGCAATCTCATTATGGATGTAAATGAGCATATAAATTATGTAGATTATGTAAATGTAAATTATTGTCAGAATAATAATTTAAAATCCTTTAGAAGAGTTCCAGCTATAAACAGACACAATCTTTTATGTTTGCTCTACTTATAGATCCCATTTTAATTGGAAGCTGGGCCCTTTGATTTTCAGTTTTGTCAGTCCATCAAACCTTTTTGCCTTAATTAATGTTTTGGTGATTAAAAATTATGTTTTAAATAAGGCAGAAGGGAGTTTGAGTCTGGATCTTTTGGCCTTACAAATTCTTTATCAACATGAAAAAATATGCTTTACAACAGCCCCCTCTCTGAGGTGACACAGTGAGAAGCATATATTTTCTTTTCTTTCATAATAGAGCTCAAGTTTCATTCAGACTGGGAGCACAATATAGTTTTGACAAAAATACACAGAAGATTTTGCATGAATTTTAATACCAAATCGAAGAATTTAATGAAACCTCAAAATTTGCCATGAAATGGAGCTGTCATCTTCACTGTTGTTACTTCTGATCCTTCTAATCTGTGTTTCCCACTGGCTTCAGAATAATATGGTAAAGCTAGAAGATCAGTAGATCTATTTCATCCTCTTGACTTGCATACCATACTACAGCACAAGCAGTGTTTTGACTATTCTTGGCCTTTATCTTTGGTGGTGATAGACTTGCTCTCCCTTCAAAAATGTGTATTAAAATAGTGATGCCTTTAAATTCTGATAACTTTGGTTGTATCCATTATAAATAACCTGAATTTTGAATTAAACCCTTCTATTTTTCAGTAAGTTCAGCCATGTTATGTTTTTAAGGCATGTGTATACATACTCCCTTTGGCAAGACAGTTATGATCTAAGAGAAGCTGGTAGCTGTCTGCTTTTTCCTAATTAACAGATAGATATTTTCACTTTGCCCAGACATTTGTATAGAAAGTCCTCCTTGCTTATATGAAGGGCTAATGGAGATCAGGTTTCAGCAGTAAGAAAGAAGCCTTTCCATATAACACTAACAAGAATTTCTTTTGACACAAGTATGTTAATCACCCAAAATACAACAAGTATAATAATTCAAATTAATGGTGTTCAGCCAAATGTAACATCACAACCACTGAAAGGCTTGAGTTACACATTCTTTCAGAAAGGATGAAACCATTGCTTTAGGCTAACTTGTATAATTGAAAATTGTTAGTGTCTGTGTTTATGTGCCAACAAGTACACTTGGGTGCCTCTTGTCTGATCAAGACTGTTGCCTTCTGTGTCCTTCAGGAAAAGAGAACCACCAAACACCACAAAAGGTGACATTTGAGCAGACAAGATGCTAAGCTGCATCCATTAATCTATTATTAATCACTGACATTTTAAAGGACGATTTTCTTGAGCAGGGGAAAAAAAAAATCCCAATAGCTTACAAGGTACTGTGAGGACTGGAAACAGTATGAGTAGTCAGAGGCCAGTGATGGATTGAATTTTCTGTTACCAAGAAACAAAATAAACAAATGTGTTTCATCCTGAGAATGTCTACCTGGGGAAGAGTTCTCAAGGGACAGTCATTCACTAGGCCTTTTGGCTTCCTTGGATGTGGATCAAGCTCCTGAGATAACTCCAAATTTTGGACAGCTATCTGAACCACATTTCCATATCACTTTTTGGTACGTGGATTTATTCTCATTACTAAGCTTTTTTCAATATGTCTGGACTGGTTTAATGTTTGCTCTCACATTTCACTTCAACCTTAAGTTTATTGACCAAAACTCTTTACTGTTTGAATCAGCTGTGGTAACCATCCATTATTCCTGCTTGATAGTATTTTCTTATTAAATGTGCGTTCACTTACCTTCACACCTGCAGAGAATACATTTAGGTACACTTTCAGAAGTGTTCATGATAGGGTATCCCTGTGGAAGAAGTACTGTTCTGTCTTATTTGTTGCTGCATTTGTTCCACAGGTACATGTATTTGCTGGCTTTTTGTGTTTGGCAGAGGAACAGGACTGTGGCCTCACTGAACAGGAATCACATAACACTTCTTTGCATCCATACTTGAAAAGTGGACACATTAGTTCTCTGTAAAATATTTTTTCTTTAGCTTACTATTGAAAATTCTGTTTCTCCTACTAGTCAAAGCCACATCAAAAGCTTCCTCTTCTTTGTTTTTCCTTGTTGTCTGTCACTAAACAGCACCACCTACTACTCTGCTACTTGTTGTGTGGAGCTTAAGACAGAACTTAGGCATGGACACTGATAGATACAATTACGGACGTGCCTGTAAATGTTTTCAGTGACTCTAATGACTGCAAAACAACCTTTTTTAGAGACAACTGCAGGGCAATTTGATGATGACTTTTTAAAAACTTATTTAATTTTATAGAAGTCTTGAGCATTTACCATTTAGCAACAGTAGGAGAGATGGATAAATTGCTGATCAAGACAAAATGACCATTTAGAGCACTTCTTTTCTTCCCTTGGCAATTCCAGAGAACTACAAACAAATCATATCACATGTAAGACTACCTTTCTACCTTGCAATTCCAGAGAACTACAAACAAATTGTATCACATGTAAGACTACCTTTCTACCTGCCCAAATCCCTCAGGTTTCATACAGCTCTGCTATACTCATGATGTCAGTATCATTATAGGTATCATCTATAAAATATGTTCTTCGGTAATTCCCAAATTCCCAAACAAGTTCATCCAGCCCTGACAGTGTTGCAGCTTCTCCTGTCAGGTGTTGTTCTCAGGAGGTGTTTCCAGATGGTATAAAATTCCAATATATATGCTTTATGTGTAGAAGTCACATTTATTAAAAAAAATTATTTAAATATTATCTCCAGCAGAGCAAAAAATGCTAAATATAAATCCTTGCTAAGTTCACCTGAAGTGTTTTGGAGTGTTCTCACAATAGACACATGTATGTAATGTTTAAAAAAATTCAGTCACAAGTCCTAATGTTAATGTATATGATATTCATTTTTCTCTCCAGGATCTTCTGAAAAATAAAAGACATCACAATCAAACCCAAAATGGTTTGCCTAACATTTAAGTATTCAGGCAATACAAGGTGTATGTAGACTTTGTAATTATTGCTGTATTTCTAAATATCATATATTGTGTTTAAACTCCAAACACTTTGCATCATTTTAATGTTCATCAACAGCTCAGGTATTACATACCTGTTGCACATATTCCTTTGTTTTTGTAGTTTGTATTTGAAAAAGTCAAACTATTTCTCATTCCAATTGTAGTATCTTCATGGTCATCCACTCCCAAAAATAATTTAGAAACAGGCTTATAAATGGAGACATTTCCTGCAAATAACTGGTGAAGGATTCTTGCAAATCTAGACATAATTAAGAGTTTTAAAAATTCAAAGTTGTAAGCAAAAGTCACATGAAAAATACATGGTATTATCTTCCTTGGAAACAGTTATATTGTTTATAAAGATCCTGTTACTGCCTGTATTCTCTTTTTGTGCTGTGTTCTTCCCTTCATGGAGTCCTTGCACTAATATTAGTACCTATGGTATCTAAACAGAATAATATAGTGATAGATATTTAGAACAGAATATGTGTAACTGTCTTTTTATATATACTTACACATATACATATTGTAGAAGTAGATTGCTTTAAAGAAAGTGCTGCAGTGGCCATGAAATGCCTTGAATATAAAAAATGAGAGCTGAACGAGTGGGAATATAGTATAATTTCTGTGATTCTAAGGAGATATCTCATGTTCTACATCAGTCAGGATTCCTGAGTCTTTGAAATATCCATGTCTGAATAGACTGTCTTGCTGCTGGTTGAGCTGAGGAGTTAAAGGGCCTTGACACTGTTAGTATCAGGGCTGACAGAAGAGGTCTCATTATTGTGGTCAAAACTAAGATCAGCTCAGACAACATGTACTGTTCCAGTACTCACTGACCATTTACATGCATGCAAATGCTAAAGTGGCTACAGGCTCCTGAATCTTTTTTCTCTTTCTTCCAGTGTAGTTGGCCATTGTTCATGCAGGAGCTAGTCTGTTGTGGCTGTGGTTATATGCCTGATATAGGAGGGTACTGATAATGTCCTGTACTGTCTACTTATTGCTGGGACTTGATTTAGTATTGTTTCAGCTTGTTGTTCTATGTACATACTGAAAATAAACAGGGGAAATTAATAATTTCGCAACCCCACAAATACTATTGTTGTTAAGAGTATTTGTTAGGTTATGAAAGGGCTGCCAACAAAGTCCTTAATAGTGCTGGATGCTGGATAAACAAAGAGGTGTCAATCATCAGTAGCCAAGGAGCTCGGTCCAAATAAAGCAGGGGCAGGGCGGGGTAGAGGTATGAGACAAAAGCTGTGTGAACAACGTGATATTTGGGATAAATGTAATTTCCACAGTTCTTGGCTTATGTGATTGCCCACACAGTTTGAGGAGTCCATTGATGGAGGTACAGTTTCCTGCCACTACTGACTGGGCGTACCTCTCCAGGAAGGACTCATATAATTTTAGAGTTCTACTCTCACTGAAGAAGTCCAAAATGATGGGAACGGATGTCAGTCCTTTGCCCATTGATGGGTGGAGAATATTCATCAGTCTCCTAGGTGGTGTCAGTTGTGTGTCCTGGCTTGACTCCAGACTATGCTATGTCTAAAAGGTTAATTTCCACCAGATGAGAATGTCCTTGGCCTTTGACTAGCTTCTATGTGGACTTGCTCGTGGGAAATTTGATACTGGGCGGTAGTTGGCTAGAATAAATTTATCCAGGATGGGCTTCCTTTCTGTGGATAAACAGAACACATGTATCTCCAGGAATAGGAGTTTGGCATCTTCTGCCAGTGCGCAATTTTTTGATTCTTTTTGTAACAGAGGTTCAGTACTGTACACAAGCATAAGTATTTTCCAGCCTATCTGTGACCAGTGCACATCTTCAGCTGCAGTATTTCAGCTGACTTATCTTCTTGCCTGTTTATATGAGCTTATACTGTTCCCTTTACTATCAAGAAGCATAGGTTAAAGAACTATGCAACCTATTTCTGAACCCTGCTTTGGTTCTTCAGTATCTTTGTACGATGAATTTGAGTCCATGAATGCTGGTACTTCTACGGCAGTTGCATCTTTCAGTGTCAGTGAAATCTCTTTTGTCTTCACTCATTCTCTTCTTGTAGCAGAATCTTGAGGTTTTTTAGAAGTACTTTTGATAGTATTTGCAGCTGAAATGCAGGTTTTGATTGTTTTTTGCAACTATTAGGGATGAGGAAGCCTGAACTCGGCTTCAGCCTGTATTCCTGACAACAGTACTTACAGATTTGCCTTAGTCCTGAGGATGCTGTTTAGTTTAGTTTTATGCTTGATTCATATATATATATATATACTAATAACAAGAAGTATGAAATTATGACTCTAAATATGAGTTTCACTTAACTGTGATGAGCAGCAAGTTTTTAACTTAATCTAAATCTTCTCTAATCAACAGAACAGTTCACAACTGGGATTTTCATTGCAATCACGGGAAGCTCTACTGAAGGGACCAGTACTGTAGTGGTATAGTAATCTTGCTCTCACATCCTATATGTGGCAAAGCAAATTGAGCTGATAAAAGTTGGTTTCTTATAGCTTGTCGTACTAGTGGTGCTTTACATCTGGTAATCCCCATCATGACAGCTGATGATTATCTAGTGTAAAGTTAACACTTCACTAGTGCTACTGTGCTATACCAGTCCTGTATAAGGGAGAAGAGATTTGGCAAGATGCAGAGTTGACAACAACATCTCAAGGCGGAGAATTTACATCTATCGTTATCTGTATTTTTATGGCCACAGATGTTTTAAATTGATAGCACCATTAGTCATGATGATAAAATTATGCTGGTCTTGTGCTATTATTATGCTATTGAATAACCCACTTAAGGACAAATATAAAAGCCATATCATTTTTTTTCCCAGCATTATATCTTATTATCATGTAATTGTGTAAAAAAGACTCATCACATATTAAAATTGTACTTTACGTGCTATTATAATATTTTAAAAATGAAAGGACCAAAAATAAGATTGGGATCATATTCAAGTAATGTTTTGTCATTACACTGAGTCTGGGATCCTGAATCATTTTTCCAAATAGTTAGATCTGAGGTCAGTACCTCAGTTATGTTCCCACGTGCTTTCTGATTGCTTTCAGTGGACGTTTCCTTGAATAAGAAGTAAAAGCTAGGAACAGAGCTTAGTAAACATTGTCCAACACAATAGCAAATTTCTTATTGCTGTCTGAGATTTGAATCTTCTAAAATTCTTGTTCTAGCATGTGCTGGTAGGAGTCTTTCTGTTTTGCTTTCTCATGTATGTGCTTTAAGTGAGAGATTGCTGTTGAAGTGTAAATTTCTCATTTAACAAAACAGCACTTCATATGTCCTCCATCCTTCAAAAGGATTCTGGTTTTGAGAATTTGCATTTTTACTGGCCTGAACTATAATTATTTTAACAGTCCCTGTTTGGCATACACTTTGCATTATTTTAATTTTCATAGTTTGGTAGTTCCATTGTAAAAAAGATGCTATTAATGTTCCCCAAACATTGTTCAAACATTGCCACTGTAATGAAATACAAAACAAAAACAACATTAAATGTTCTTTCAGTGCAGACACAGCCATTGTGCCTGTTACTTTTATTTCAGCCTCTAGGCACATGTTGGTTTTAAAATCTGTCATAGTCTGATTGATCACTTTCCAGGAAAACAGGATTCAAGTCATTTTTAAAGTAGATTCATGATGGATTAACCAGAGTTGCCACATAAAGAAGAAATGTTTTATTCCTTTCTAGGGTCAGAAGAGCTGATATGCTCTGTTTAGCAGTAAAACCTCCTGAATAGCTCAAGCATTCCCTAACTACACAAAAACTAGATGTCAAACAGGAAAGAGAATTTCAGTCTGAGATCCAGTAATCTTTTGTTCTTAAAATTGCTAGATTAATACAGTGAAGTATGTTTAAAAAGTAGGTCTCAGTAGATGTATCAGAAGTGCAACCCTCTAGAAATGCAGTGCATAATATTATGAAGTAAATGTGAAGGTGAAAATCTGTTGTCATTGAAGTCAGTGGATATTTTTCTGTTGTCTTCCCAGATCCAGAATTTTGCATGGTTTCAGAAATGTAACTTTATGAGTGACAGTTTTAAATTCAAGCAGGGTTGACACAATAGTTGTTTGGAAGATGCTCTGAGTTTCCATTGAGGATTTTTTGATTAACGTCTAGAAAAAGAAGTCTTGTCTGTTCTAATAATAGTGTTAAATATTGTCATTTTAGATGATCTTTGTATATTTTGAAAGTTTTCCCCTTCTAAAGCGGATGCACTTGGTTACTCCAAAACCATCTGCTGTGTTGCTTGTATGTATGTGTTTTGCTGTATAATTTTATCCTACTTAGTTACATCATAAATCTAAAGGAGTTAACACTATAAATAAACAAAAAAAAGTCTGAAAAAAGAAAGAGATGAAAGTATGATAATGATTCTTAATATCTCATTTGTAGGCTACCTTAGTTAAAAAGAGTAAGAAAATGGAGGAGCTGCTTTCTGGAAATTAGACTCCTTTTTGGCACCCCAGTTTGGATATCTCAGCTCTTTTAGTCAGATTTTGAAATGTTCTCCAATTATTTTAATAAAACGTGGAACTAAATCAGTTTGCAAAGAATCCCTGAAACATTACAGTTAACTTATAAAAAAATTATATTTTCTACTGATGTCCAGCAGTATTCCCACTATACTTTAAAGGGTAAGAGAATTAGTCTTTTCAAGTAAGCCCCATGTGTTTAGCCATTTTTCCGAGTAAATAATTTAGACTGTAAGATACAGTGGTTGATAAAAGGTCCCTGTTTACATACAACATGAAGTAGCAGCCAAATAAGTAAGACAAACTTTTTCAGTGAGACTTGAGTCCAGTAGGAATGAAGTCCATCTCAAGTACAGCATACTTCTCAAGAACTTAGCAACTGTACTGTAGCAGCTTACTGTACCAGTTTCTTAGTATGGCCTGTTTTCCCAAAATTCATCGGCACCTATTGGTAATTACTTGGAGACCAATGCTTTTGCTAAATATAGGATAGACACTTCGTGCTCATTCACCTCAACCTTGCATGGCAACTACATTTTAGCTTAAAATTGGAAGCTCCTGTTTGTTGTTCAGTTAAGTGGGAGAACTCCTCTTTTTACTTTGCATAAGTTCACAATGTAAGAATAAATTATTCTGCAAGTAAGTCAACAGGGTGTGTAGAGATATATGCTTTCATCAGCTGAGGTAGGAGTGATTCTATCACTACTTCAGTGATAACCTAATATTGGATGACTGCGCTATTAGGTTGACTTCCATTTAAAAAATCATTGGTGCAGACTGATTCTGAAGATATGATAATATTATCTTGCCAGGTTACTGTGCTCTGCCATTTAGAGGTTATATTTAGCCTTTAAAGTAAATATAATATAAATAAGTGATGTACAGTTCATTGAGTCTGCAAATCCTCTTGCAGTATTATGTTCATATTTTGCACTGATGTTTTGACCTTATAGAGGGCATATCCTTTACACTAATGTAAACTGTTGAAAACGGAGCAGAATAATGACACCACATTTGTTCTTACCATTGTGGGAAAGCCAGCATTATAATTCTTGAAGTCTTGATGTGGTTTGATAAATTAACTAAAAAAGAAGGAATTAAGACAATAGTTAGAGCTGATAGTCTGAACACTTGTGTGTCTGGAAAAAGCTTGGATTCCTATGCCTTCACAGTTTGACTTCATTTTCTGTTTCATGAGGGAAATTATTTCAGTTATGGATTTACTCTTTGAACTTTTTGCTGAAGGAGTTCACAATATAAGAGAGATTTCTTCTCTCTATTTAAGGTTTGCCTTAGGAATGAGAACACTGTGGTGTTCTGGACATTTGCAGCTGTGCATAAATTAAAATCTGTTTCTCAACTTTTTCTTGTACTAAATGAAACTATGGGGTTTTTTATGTGCTTTAAGGATTGTTTCTGAAAACCTGTTTTACAGGGACCCATAGTATCATCTTCCTGTTCAAAAGGTAAAATCAAAAGCTTATTCACAGTGTTTTCCCTGATCTGTTTCCCAGCCTTAGGTTTACAAAGAGAGTTTCCTTTAAAAAATGCTTGTCTGTCTTGCACTTCAATTTCCTGTAGTACTGGTTAGGTTAAGAATCACAAGCAAAGTATTCTCTGAAAATTTGTGGATCGTGATATGCAACCTAAGCTGGGAGGGGTAGAGGAAAAGGAGGGAGGGTGAAGGTTCCTTCCGTTCTTAAAAGTAATTGTCCTGATGTGATGGAAATTGCAGTCACCTGCCTAGTAGTGGAAAATATTTAGCTATAAGGAAATCTACAGCAGCATCACTTCATTATAGTTGCTAGCAACCTCATGCTGGACAGCAGCTTTGATGGGACTGATAAAGGCAGAGTTATTGAAACAACAGACATGCTTGGGGGACCATAGTTATAAAGAGCTTCTTGGTAAAGCTACTGCATAAAAACTCTATGCTCTTGCAAATTGTACTTGGCGCAGAATTGTAGGACTTAGGAATATGGAGTTTTTGTTAGTCTAGGCTGTATTCGGGGATGTCAAATGGGTTATTCTAGTACTGTGTTAGTAGAAATGAGATCAGATTTCAACCCTGAGCTTTATTAAATTTTGATTTCCAATTTACCAAGAAAACTAGCATTAATCACTGCTGTTCTTGTGGTTACCATGGCTGTATATCTAAAGGGACTGGTCTTCATTGCTCAACACATTTCAAACTGAGCCATTAACTTTATCTTAATTGCCCATTTAAAAAATG
This sequence comes from Acanthisitta chloris, assembly GCF_000695815.1. Classification (NCBI taxonomy): domain Eukaryota; kingdom Metazoa; phylum Chordata; class Aves; order Passeriformes; family Acanthisittidae; genus Acanthisitta; species Acanthisitta chloris. The sequence continues at coordinate 61,360 of NW_008675153.1, forward strand.
ACTTGCCTTATAGTGCTGCAGTTCTACAGGTTTTTTGATATGTTTTACATGGGTCTCCTTCGTTGTTTTCACTAAAATTTTATATAATATGCTAAAAATACAGTGTCTTTCTTGTTTTTTAAATGTAGAGAGGAATTCTTCTTACCCTGTAAATTTTAAAAATACCAGGTAAGCAAAGATGATGGGTGTTTCTTTTTATCTATATCAGTGTATCTCTCTCCTTTCTTGTCCTGATTATTTCTTAGAAACATCTGGTAACTTTCTGCTTAATTGTCAAATTTCTATTTCTGTTTTATTGGCTGAACACCTGCATACCAGCTGAGTATGTACAGACATTCCTGAATATCAGGAGTGTTATTGCCCACCTGACTTGCAACAAACTTGCAGTGTGATAGCACAGTAAGATTATCCTTACTTTCATGTTATTAATTTACAGATTAAAGCAGATCTCATAAAACCTTGTACTTAAGGTACTATCTTATTAAATCACTATCTTATTAAATCCCTGATACTTAAGTGCACAGAAGTGAAACACAGTATGAAATACGCTGATAAATATAGTACATATAATACAGTCCTGCCTATTTTATTTATTATCTTAATTTCACTTTGTGAAAAGATATTCTGGCTGCTTTTCTGGATGATTAGTTAGCCCAACATAAGCTTAACTCAAAAGGTATATTTTGAAAATCTTAAGTGAGCTGAAAAATCCATATACGAATAGAAAGCTTAGTTTAAAAATTTGTCAGGCCAGTAGGTTAACAATTAACCTCATTGAAATCTTTGGCACTTTCTGGTAATCTTCTGTGATGCCACAATGTGAACTAAAATCTCCAAAGAGGATGAGTCAAATAACACTTTTATCAAGTCAGGAGGCCTTTCAAAAATCATAGCTTTAACACTAGAAAGAATGCTATACTAAAATATTCATAAACCTATCAAAGAAAGAGCTAGTAATTAAACAAAATACTAAAAAAGACCTTGTGTGCTTGTGAGCTTTTCTAGGGTTTTTTCTAGCTATATCAGTTAAGCTAATAAAATATATTGCCTCTCTTTCCAAATCCTGCTGCTTGTAATAATTACCCTTCCATGTTCTGCATTGTTATTCTAAGAGCATGTTATAATCTAAGGCAGTGTTTCTGCCTTTGAATCTCACTAGGAGTGGGGTTGATAGCATTTCCAATTGAGCTTCACCTGGCTCACTGTTTTGCATGTGTGCTCAGTGAAATTTTTTTATCATGCCAGTCTTGCTATTTGACAGGAATTATCGAAGTTATTTCCTCTTCACTTCTCTCTGCCAACTCTACCTTACATACCCTCTTTCTGCAGCTCTCACCTCCAGTTGCCTTTCTTCAAGATTTGTAACTCATTTTCACAGTTCATGGAGTATTTTCCTTTCTAATAATCTCTGCATTTCCCAGCTGGGTCATTTATGTCAGGTCTGGCAATCCCCTCTTGGCCCTGTTTGCTAATTCTGGTCTGAAATCTGAATTGTAATGGTGGGGGTTTTTTTCCCTTCCATTGATATCATCTGAAGTCATCCAGACAGAGGCTCTCTAGTGCCTTATTTGTCTTTTGTTTTTCATAATTTGCCTTTCGTGTCTTTTATTTGTCTTACTTTTTCCTGCATTATTTGTCATCTTGGATTGTCTGAATAGGGATGTTACAGAGTAGAACAAAACTCATTGGGCAGAAGTAGCCTAAGTGAGATGAGAAATGTTCAGGTCATGGGTGACAAGAGTAGATTTTTAAAGGGAAAATGTAGATTGAGCAGTAAAAGAAGAGCCCTTTGTTATTACTCATTACCCTGTGAATGATACTATAGGAGACTGAAGTAAGACTGGAAAATATCAGCATGAACAGCTCTGTAAGAAACAGGCAGGCCTAAGTAAGTTAATGGTCTTGATGGGTGACCAGATTTCTAATGCTTCTCATTCTTCTGATTCTGAGAGTGATGAAGGGGAAGGTGATAAGCCAGAAGGGCTGTTTTGTGCATGGAACGAATGACATAAAACGGAGCACACTCAGCTGCTCAGAGTAATCGAAACTCATATTGAAAAAATCTTGTACAGCAGAGGGTTAAATATGAGACTATTATTCTTAGAAAAACATATAAGAATTCATATGAAAAAGCTTTAAGGACTTCATTTTAATTGACCTTGGATACACACCAGGTCATGGCCTTTTGGGGAATTAGAGCCAGAGTGTTCAACAGGGAACAATACAAGTTTAGAAGGTCAAGAACTGATTCCTAACCATAAGTGCAAATGTTCTCATGTGTGTTTAATATGAACCAGGAAATACTTTGCAACATGTTGGTCTGGAAGAAATTGGAGCAGAAGCTTTAATATGTAATTTTTATATTAAATATGATATTTTGAATATGTTGTTTAGTACTTTCTAAAATCATGAGAAAAAGTATAAAGGGCCAGAGATTAGGTATAACCACATGATTTTTGTAATAATGGCATCAATAAAGAGCTGAGGCAATGCCCTTCCTGATGTGTTGTTGAAAATTTAATTGTGAAGGCATCGGTTCTAACTAACTTGTTTTACCAAAACAGGAAGGGGGAGTGGGTGCAGAGTTTCCCACATTAAATTTAGGAACAGTCAAAATAAAACAAATGCTAAAATTATCCAATTTACTCCAGGCTTTGTAAAGAAGAATGGGCAAGTAATTGTCAATTATGGTGTGGGATTGGAATGCAGGTTGTAGAGGGATAATTAATTGAGAGATATTTCATTTTGATTAGCGTGGCTTGAAAAATTGCCATCTGAAGTGGTTTCAGGCCTGCAGGGCGGTCTGCTGATGATGGGCAAGGGACTGGCATGCAGCACTAATTGGGTTATGAAGTAAATCAGAATCTATCGCAATACTGGAAATAAAATAAAGGATTCAGGAGGAAGAAAGTATAGCCTGATGAACAAGAGTTAGCTATCTGTACTGGGAAACCTGGGATTGTTCCCAGCTTGTGCCATACCGTTCCTATGTGGCCCCTAACATGGAGCTGAGGGCTGAGTTGCACTACACTCCAGGGGCATTTTTGCAGGGTATAAAGCAGCTCCTCTACTAGGATGATTATATTAGCATTCCCTTCATCACTGTTTCAGGCCAGGCATCAGGGGAAAGGGGAAGAGCAGAGGATTGGTGGGTTTGTGATTATTAGATCTCCGCTTTCAATTTCAGTAGGTGGAATTGAGGTGAGAAGAGGTTGGGCTCATTTTTGCTGAGTTTTCCCATTCTGCATGCTGACCCACCACCCCAGTTAAAGGGCTGCCTGGAGGCAGCTGTGGTTCAGCTAGTGCCATAGCTCTTTTTCAGGGTTTCCATAAAGCAACAAACATGGCAGGTCATTCTTCTGGTCATATCCCGTCCTTTCAATATCTCTTCATAACCAAATAGAATATTTGGAAAAAGTAATATTTGCATCATCTGAGGCTTGTTTCTCTAATGCAAAGAATATTGAGATCTTTGGGAAATAAAGATGAAGTACAGTTATTAGTTTGCTTAAAATAAACAGTTACTAATTTGGCGGAGAGAGTGATTTTCATCTTGTTTTGATTTTGGTAGATTAATGAATTTGAGAACTGAGACTTTGAAGAGAGGGTATACCCTCTTCCCTCTATGTTTGCTCAGTGGAGACTTTAGGATGACTTAGAGAGACTCCAAAATGGAAAATGTGGTTGCTGTGAAGAGGCATCATTAGTGCAGTATGTGGAAGCAGGCTGCCTACCTTCCTGCACGAACTGTTTTACCGCAAACAGATTCCTGTTCTGACACACAGCTTTCAGCAAAATCAGCCAACAACTGTTTGCCAGACATGAATGTCTTCGGCATTCAACAAATTACTTGCACATCAGACAATGCTGATTACTACCGGAAACCAGCATAAATATCGTATTTTATATTACACTTGTAAAATTGATTCTTTCCCCCTTTGAGTTAGTATGCCAAAAACTTCGTTAATTGTGTATGGAGTTCAAGGAGATAATTCTGGCTGCAAAATTACAAATAAACAAATTAATACATGTGTCATTATAGTGTTCTTTGGCTGATGCCATTTTCACTTATGGGTTTGCAATGTGCAATTGCTTTGTCCTAATAGTTTTAATTTCTTCTTCATTCTGACTTGTGTATTGATTAAATATAAATCAAATTTAGCATTATGCATTGTCTGTATTTTACTTTTATATAGCCTTTCCTTAATTTTGTGAAGACATCAATAGATTTCTTAATCAAATGACATTAAGTCCCTAGTCTTTATGACGTACTTCATTTGAATAGTGCTTACAAGGAAGTCTTTTGTAAGCTTCAAATGAATAGTTGATTTGCCAGATGATATTTTTCAACCTGAACTGTTTAGTAAATATTTAAATAGATTCATCTGAAAAAAAAAGAATTAAGCATATTATTACTTTGCAGCCATTTAGAACAGTACAGTTTAGAACTTTTTTGATCTTTCATCTCAAAGTATTGTTTTGAGACCAAGTTCATTTATACTTTATCAGGACATGAATATCAGTATTTAGTTTCCAATTGAAACAAACTCTTCTTTTGAAAAAGGAACTATTTGCAGAAGGATAAAACTTCTAAATCTCCACAATACCTCATTAGAAAAACCAGAATTTAACTATTCTGATTTTAAAATTTGTATTATGAATATACAAACTCAGTTCCAATTGCACAGTGATTAGCATCACTTCTTTGAGTTCCCAGGAACATTGTGCATGGATAAAGCTACTATGATGTTAAAAATGTTTGAACAGTTAAGTCTCTTAAGCTTTTGGTTCTACTTAGAAGAGCAACAGAGGTTTTGTAGCTGCAGAATGCCTGAAATAACATACTCCAGTATTTCTCAAATGTACAAAATATCATTTATAATTATTTTTGTAATGCATAGAAGCTGAATTTAGCCCAAAACAACAACAAAAAATACAACAGGGGCAGATAAATCTTGATGCAGGATGTTCCTATGTTGTTTTCTTCATACCTAGTACTTATGCTGGATGAAGGCTGCTGGAAATTCTTGAAGGTTGAAGAAGTGGAAAGAAAAGGAGATAGAGACACCTTGATGAGTCAAGTAATTTTCAGAACATTATTGATAAAATTTTTCTGAGGCCAGCACAGATAAAGGAAACAAATTAAAAATTAAGAAAATGAATTATAAATCATGTCAGTTTATATATTTGTCCTTCCTGTTTTTCTTAGCAATTGTAGAATTATCGAGAAATTTAACACTTTCTGAAGGGGCTGAGAGTTATGTACAACAGCAAATGAATGATTAGGTAAAAGATAATTGCACCTGACAAGATCAAAATCCTGCAATAGATTTGTTCAAGTCTGTAATTGAAAATATGAGACATGGAAAAGGTACAACATCTTCCAGCACTTCGAGACTCAGGCTGTCCTTTAAAGCTCTTCTCTGCCTTTGAAAGGAAAATCTGAGTTCCTGAAGTAAAACACATCCTAAACAGTATGAGCCACTTTCCATGCTGACAGAATTTAGTTAAAGCTCATTATGTAAAAAGGTGCTATAAGGAAACTTTATAGAGTGAATGCTCTTTATAAACTGGAAGCTAAAGTTCAGCCAGTTTCCATTTAATCCTCCAATATTGCCTGCAGCAGTAAAGTAAATTTCATAACAGTCTCCCTCCTCCCCAAATGAAAACCATGTGCCTGCTTCATTTTTTTACTCCTTTCTTTGTCCCCCCACTCAAATCTCTCCTCAGTGCTTTAAAGAACCTTGCAAGTTTTGGTAGAATTAAAATAGTAGAGTTAACTCTGGCTGTTACAAGTTAGGTGATGTTAACACAAGTACTGTCCTTCTTAAAGAACCTCACATGGGTTTATGGCAATAGAAAGTATTATAAAGCATGTGTGTATATTCTCTATACAGGAAGCTTCCAAAATTAGGATTTTCCCTCTCCATAGTGAAATTAACTTAAGTAGTGAAACAAATAGGCAAAGCATTGTGATTTGCTAAGTACTTATTTTAGTTGAATTGATTTAGGTCAAACAGAGAAGTCTTGACTTTGGGCTTTTTGTTATAGAATATGTGAATGCTATCATTTTTAGAAATAATGTATTCATTGTAGATTAGCCAAGTAATTTCAGATTTTTTATACCCTTGATTTATGTCATTTGAGACTTCTCCTTTAAGAGGAAAACATTTCCTGAATAACCATAGACTTTCTTTATGACCTTATCATGTTAGCATATAAAACTAACTACCAGCAGGCATTAGCAATCAGGAGTTATTGAAATGTCTGCCCTTCTTCTAGATCCTCATTCTGTCCCTCAGAGAGTGCCTCCTTAGAATTACAGGGTCATAAAATATCCTGAGTTGGAAGGGGTCCACAAGGATCATCAAACTCCAGCTCCTGGACTTGCACAGGACAAGCCCAAGTATCACACCATGTGCCTGAGAGCATTGTTTCAAATGCTTCTTGAACTCCAGCAGGCTTGTTGCTGTGATCACTTCTCTGGGGAGTCTGTTTCTGTGCCCGACCACCCTCTGGATGAAAACCCTTTTCCAAATATCTAACGTAGACCTCCCCTGACACAGCTTCATGCCATTCCCTCAGGTCCTGTTACAGGTCACCAGAGAGAAGTGATCAGTGCCTGCCTCTTCACTTCCCCTTGTGAGGGAGCTGTAGACTGCTATGAGGTCTCCCCTGAGTCTCTTCTACTCCAGGTTGAACAATACAAGTCACCTCAGCAGCTTCTCATATCTTTTCTGCTCCAGACCCTTCCCCATCTTTGTAGTCCTCCTTGGAATGCTCTCTGATAGCTTTATGTCTTTCTTGTGTGGTGTCACCTAAAACTGTACACAGTACTCATGGTGAGGCTGCACCAGTGCAGAGCAGAGTAGGACAATCATCTCCCTTGACAGGCTGGCAATATTGTGCTTGTTGCACCCCAGGGCACAGTTGGCCCTCCTGGCTGCCAGGGCACACTGCTGACTCATATTTAACTTGCTGTCAACCAGGATGCCCAAGTCCCTTTCCATGACACTGCTCTCCAGCATCTCAGTCTGTAGGTACATCCAGGGTTGCCCTATCCCAGATGCAGAATTTGGCACTTGTCTTTCTGCAGCCTCATATGGTTGGTGATTGCCCAGCCTTCTAATCTGTCTAGGTCTCTCCCCAGGGTCTCTCTGCCTTTGAGGGAGTCAACATCTCCTCCCAATTTAGCATCATCAGCAAACTTACTTAGTGTACCTTCAAATACTGCAACTTAGTCATTTATGAAGCATTCCAGAAACAGTTTTATGTCTGCTAGAATCCATTGGTCAAGCAGAATATTTAAACATGATGGAGCTGAGTTCTTCTGCTCAGGTTATCAATGCATCTTGATAAGAAAACAACACTCATGTTTGTATTTCATTGTTATATAAACAAGACTGTGGCTCCACTAAAAAGTTCAGCTGTGGTCTTCATGCCATGAGGACCATGCGACTAATGCTATGTCTGCTGTTAGATCTATGGTGACAGGAGGAAAATTCTTCCATCATCAAATAAACCTAAAAATAATTCTTACTTTGAGATATTAGTCCCAAGAAGCAGATGATAGAATTATGAAATGTTTAGGGTTTCTCTTGTGATAATCAAAGATTAAGAAAAAGGTTGAAAATAGAGGATCATATTTTGAAGCTTCCATTCAGTGTCAAAATAAATGGATGTTAAAACTAATAGGGATAATTTTTTTTATCGGAACTCATTTTTTAATTAACAAGTGTGAATTATGCTATTACATTTTTGAGTCAAAGCTTAGTCCTTTTTTTTTTTCATTATTTTTCTTCCTTGACATCACTATTGATAGTAATTTTATTTGGTAATTTCTAGACTTCTGTCTTTTCATGTGTTAAAGAGTTTTGTTAATCATTGTGATGATTTTGGGAAGCATTTTTAACACATATTTTCAAAGTTAAAGACAGAGCTAACAGACCTCTATTGTCATTTTATCACAGCTGTCAAATTCTAACATATGATTTTCATTGTTGCTCTCAAATTCATTTACAAATCTTTGCATTAATTAGCAAAATATGAGGGTGATGAACTATTTTGTGTTGTGAGTTTTACTATATGAATATCTGATTTCAAACTGTAACATTTTTTCTGGACCATAGTCCACTAAAAACAATACTGTTTTGTAAGTCTGAAAAATAAAAATTTTCCATTTCAACTGGTATGAAAAGAATAGCTTTTTTTTATTTTGCCTTTAGATGGGTTCCTCTTAGAAATTTGCTAAGAAAACAAGAACTGGACGAAGATGATGTTCTTGAGGGCTTCCTGTGTTCTCTCTATTTACAGTTGCAAATTATTCTGTGGTTACATGTGTTTTCTAAGATAAAATAGATTATCTTAAAGCACTAAATATTTTCAAGCACATTATTTTAATTGGAATTTGAAATAGCAGTTATTTACGAACTTAATACTGTTTTCAAACTTACAGCTTTTGCAAACAGAAAAGTATGAGTACTTCAGGTTAAAGTTTCAGGCAGCTAATTTCAATGACAAAATCACATTAGTTCAACATCACTAGCATAGCAGTGCAAAGGAAAACATTGTGCATGCCTAAAGGATGTGTTTTGCCTATCACTTAGAACTTGCACGTAACCAGATGAATTGTAATGAACAAAATGCATTTACTACTCCATTTCCAAGAGACAACTATGATGTCCAACTGGGATGCATCATTAACAGAATAAAATGCAAAACTTGCCTGAACAGCAGTAACCCAGCAAGTTTTGGGTTTTGCTCTGACGCCTGTCTGCATCTGGAGAAGCAGAATCTCTTGTCTTGCTCACCAATCAACATACAACCTCAGGTAATGTTGCACAGCTCCTTGTCCAGGTCACCAGTTACATGCTTCTCCTTGTAAAATAATTCCCACTTAATTAAAGGTGAACCTTTGGGTAACTGCATTTACTTTAGCATTTTAGAGCTTTAAGAACAAATCTCTATTTACTTCATTTACTGTGAATCTTTGGTTCACATTGTGGAGCCATCTCAGAGAGAACAGATTGGATTCCTAACTCATTTGGGTTTTTTTTCCCCTAAATAGACTGCAATCAAAATTAGACACCTACAATTTAGTAATCAAACACAGGGTAAATATAAGCTAAATATCTTGTAGTTACATATGAGTATCAGTTAGATATATTAAATATTTTATATTATTTTGGGGGGGGAGTACCATGTTCCTTAAATTTGCATACAGAACTTAGCAAGATTTCATCGCCTTGAATAGCTGAGCAATAATAACAACAAAAAAGCAAGCATCAGATTTATGACAGCTCTGCTTTCTTTGATGTCTTCTTGAGTGATGTGTTTATGCCAGACAAATAAGTAAGCTATCTCGATGAGCCCTATTTGAAAAAACTCCAGATTTTTTCTGGAGATGGTGTATCTCTTTTCTCTTCAAGTATGTGCTGATGGATTAAGAGAGAATGCAGGCAGGCCCTAACTGTCAACTGCCTGTAAGCAGAGACTTGACTGAAGGTGGAGTATTTGTTAGTGCTGAAAGGGAAAACTGGATTACACACACATCTGAGCTGTCCTTTAACACCTTAGACACCACTCGTTCTGTTCACATTTTCTGAATGCATTACATTTTTACAGTGCTTTTTCCTTCAACCAACAGAGTATTCACTCTAAGCCTGTGAATATTCGGTTATATGTAAAAAGGAAAGAACTGATAAAGAACATCTGTGTCAATGTATATATAGTAGTAGTGACAGTGAGTTTCAGCAATACTGTGGATTTTATTATATAGTGCAAATTCATTTTGGCAGCCTGTCTCCTCTGACACTGTAAATCAGAAGGCAGATGACTGATACAAAACTAGCCCAACACCACATCCTTTCTGAATCTTTTGGTGTCCCATGTGCTCTTATTCTTCTGAAAAAATTGTGGAAATATTATTTCCCACATTTTACAGATGAGAAACTGATAAACACAGTCCTGGATGCATTTCTCTCTCTCTCTCTTTTTCTTTTTTTCATTTAAAAACAAGGTGTTTGGAGTAATTAATTATGACAAGAAGAAACTCTAGTTTTATGCACTCCACTGTATGTAGCATATAGATATAAATTAATGAGATAGAAGGCAAATATGTGTTCTTTTAAAAAAAGTATCCTGTGATGTGCACTTAAAATATATGACACACAGTTATGAGACACATATCATTGTACAATACTGTTTTCAAACTAGCCTGTCATACCAGGCATTACAGTACTTTCCATTTTGATCTGAAACACCAAGCTTTTTTAATGTTACTCTCTCCCAACTGTTTTCTTGAACAACAGGTGATCAATTGGAAAAATGAAAATAGCTTCAGAATATGGTCACATAAGGATAGTAATGGGCTGGTTTCATTCACCAGCAAAATTGTAATCAATTTTGTTACTACAGAATTATTTAATGTGGTTTTTAAATCTATATATGTCTATATATAATCTATATATAAGTATAGAAGATACTTGCTCTAATTCTCAAGTGGGGTTATGTAAACAGACTGCTTGTGACCTGCATGGAATAGTTAGGAGTTGAAGAGATTTAGAGTACAAAAGTAGTTCTGGAAGAAGAGTCCTTTTGCTGGACTGGAGTTTATTAGACAGTTCTGCCATTTGTAGGAAATACATACGGTATAATAATCTAGTAAAATTTTAATGAGAAGATTCAAAACACGAAATTTTGATGCATTTGGTTTGTACTTAAATTTAATCCACGTTTGCAAGCCTAAGACAATTCCTTTTAAAAATATTTTGATTTCATTTTATTAGGTGTCACCTCTGTACATTTGTATAGTTTGACTCACCTTCATTCTAATTTTCTGCTTGAATAGCATTAGTTAGAATATAAGGTCTTATGTAAAGCAAATATTCAGAGTAGTGTTTATGCCTTGACATGAGAGAGTTCTGCCAAATATTAATTGTGGTGCAACCTACTTCAACTAAACTCTGCTACAGTGAAGTGTTGCAAACTGATGGTAGTATGAAGGCCTTGAAATCATTCAGAATGTAGACATGTAAAAAATTCTTTTCCAATTGCATTGCACATCTGTTTAGATTTGCATGTTTGGAAAAAATACTCTTCTATGAGAAATTACTGTCAATGTTGCTTTTAGTGCTACCAAATCTGGTGTTGGCTTATGTAATGTTATGTAACTGGTGTCACTGCTGAGGTAGACGAAACAGGTCAACACAAAACTGAGGAGACAAAGTTGAATGTAAACTTCCAAAATACATTAGAACGTTTGAAGACATGAATTCACCCAAGTGGACTATTTAGTGCCTTTGTTCATGAAAAATTCTCTAAGATTTTAAGCAGAAAAGTCAGTCCTTGGTATTTTGCTTTTTCTCCTTCCCTCCTTGGTCCCTCATACCTTCTTTAACAACTTATTTCAGCAACATGTGCTCTAATCAACTGATCTGTAAAAGGTATGAAGTTGTTTGTCTGGAGAGCATGTGAGGGTTTCTGTAAACTCTCACAGTTTTCTGGTAATGATTATGCTGGGAACAGAGGTGAAGTAAGCATAACATGCAGCACCGATAGGACTTGCATTCAGCATATAGTTGCCTGAATATAAGTTTTCAGGGATATTGCTCATGGTAATTCCACATGGAATGTCTGTTCCTTCCATTTGTTGAGGCTTAGCCCTGGTACCTGCTTTTTGAGGTGTCCTTGCTGGGAAACTGATAGGACAAAGCAACGTTCAGGCTTCTTATATACCAGGTCTGGTCACAAATGGGACCATAATGTGGAAGATCAGTGCAGAAATACAAATTAATTTCTAACATTTCTGTGGATTAAGGAAATGAACAACACTTTCCTAAATTAATTTCCATTTATTAGTTGAGGTATATTTTCCAGCTGAATGAGATTTTGTAATGGAATCATCAATAATATCTGTAGTGTACTAGTTGATGACATTACTGCAGGCCATTTTTAAGTCTGTACATCCAGAACTGAAACTGTGATTTTTCTGTTGTGTTTTATAAATTTAGGTCCTGTATTTTTATTGCTGAGTTTAGTGGCATAGAATCATCAAAGCAAAAGAAGTCTGGAAGCATTGCAAAGTTCATTGGAAGCATTATATTTAAAAAACAGTATTTGTTTTTGCTCACAGTTAAGTATGTAGTATTGAAATGCTAATTGCTTTTTGCATTAAAATCTTAGCATCTGATGCACATAATGACTAAGTAATTGTGGCATGTAGAACTATGTTTTGGGGTTTTTTAAATGAGAATAATTACTGAGAGAAATCACCTTTTGACTGTACACTCATCGCTCTGAAATGCCTTCCTGGCCTCTCTTTGCTTTACTGCAACTTGGAGATAAATTTTATGATTAGGTAATAAAATTAGGTAATGTAATATAAATGCTAATGAAGCAGAAGTGGATAACAGAAGTTGAGTATCGAACTACTGGAAAGGAGTTAAAGGTACTGATACAAAGTGGGAACTTATTTTCACCTTCTCCATATACTTCTTGCAAGTAGCACTCTAGAATTCCACTTCCTTGGTGTAGGCATATTTAGGAATTCTCTATCTTAAATGCTTTTATTACAAAGACTAATGTTAATGAGGAAAAGTATAAATTAGGAAAAATCTCCTAGTGCCGGAGTTTCTGTTGATGAAAGTTCCTTTGACTGCCCAGGACATAACACACTGAGGAAGGAAAACCCAACACTCAACAGCATCTACACAGTTTACCAGTGTAGTCTGCACATGTTTATACACAGTACTCCTTTGACTTAATTCAAAGCCAGAGTCACAATTCCTTTTCTAAAGGGCTAGAAAGGCCAGTGTAAGAGTATGCAGGAATAAATCACTTCTGAGAAATGTAGTGAATCTTTGCCTGCAGCAGACTGGTCTGCAGAGAGATGCGTCCATCTGGGTGTACTTTACAATACTAAGCAGGTGCCAAAGTTACGTGGCATTCCTCTGTGGATGAGCAAGTTTTGTAGTCCTGGGAAGAAGTAAGTATTCTGAGCTGACAGTCTAGTTCTAATGGAACAATGAATGATGTAGAAATAAACTGTAACACTTACATGGCAGGTGAAAGATGGTTGGAGTACTTAAAAGAAGGCTCTTGGGAACTCAGTGTGGCATCTGAGATTAGAAAGCATATACTGATTATATACTTTATATTGGGTGAAACAAGTGAGGTCCACAAGGACTATCAGAAATGAAGTGATATATTAGCATAATGGTACAATGCTGTTGTTCCTGTGCTTAGTATTAGCCAGCAATGTTTGTGAATATGTGAGGTTTTCAGATGACTGAGATTTCTTTTCCATCTGTAAAAATATTCTTGCCATAACATGCATATCTGTCTGAATAAACACATGATTTCTAAACAGAACTTTTAGTAGTGTACACTGTTTAGTTTTGTTGAAGATTGCACATTTTGAAGTAGCAGTACACCTACATGTTGGAAAAACACCTCAGTAATTTTTCAATACAGAGTTGCATCTACGTGTGTTATTCCAATACTACATAACAAAAATTGACTTCTGAAAAATCTCAGTTGTACAAAGTCCCATCAGAATTTTATCTCATCATCTCCAGCTCCATAGGCTGGTCTGGATATGATGACTGATGAACTTATGAAACATCCACAGAATTATTATGAAAACAATAGTGATGGGAAAGTTCTTGGTATTTTCACCCCACCAATCTCCCACTTATGGTACACAGTACTTGAATGTGTGGTAGGCCTTAACTTATTAATAAGTAACAGCTAGGATATAAAGTTACAGTGATTTGCATTAACAAGTCAATTTTCACAAAGAAGAAAAACATCTGGAAACTTATTTTGTTATTGTTTAATATAATAGATAAATCACAAAATTAAAACTTTTCCCATGGCATTCTTGACCCAAAAATAATATAACCCATGTACAGTCCAGGATGCTTCTCTTAATTTTTATATTCACTTGCATTCTTAAAAATTATTTGTAATTAGGTTTGTCCATGTTTTTTTGTTCAGAGAAACTGCAAATATAATATTTAAATGCTGAATATAGTAGCTTTAATAATCCAAAGTAGGAAAAAGATTATCAAAAGTCAGTGATCTGAAGCACCATTGCTAGCAGTAAATTACTGGCAATTCTGCCCGAAAAAAGTAAAACCAGTCGGTATTTCAGTTTGTTGCGATAATAAAATCAGTCTCTTTCTGTCACACCTTCCAGGTGATCGATATGGAGTTATCAGTGTTATACAGGAAAGCTATGCTGCAGCTGGAGACAGCCTCTTTGATCCTAGAGCCAGTGCTTTGAATACAGGCACACCCCGTCCTGCTACCAGCATCAGCCAGGTCTCATATCCAAAAAGTAGTACAGCCAACCATCTTTGCCAAAATATTTCTGTGAATTTAGAACCTACACATTCAAACCCACCAAAAATGTGGTTTTAGAATCACATTTCAATTCTCAGGGAAAAAACACATCTGAAAAAAATATGCATTCATTACCAATAAGGACATATTTTTTCCTCTGCCATGCTTCCAGACTGATGGTGCAAGAAGTTCTCAGGGAGCTATACCTGGGCACCTGATGGAAGAGACTTGATGTTTGAGCACCCAGAAAGCCCATTGAAATCAGGGTCAGGCCTGCAACCCTGAAAAACAGGGAATTTATGCAGTTTATTACAGATTTGTGTCTGTGTTTTTTTGTATATTTTGGTCTGAGTTATAAATCTTTTATTCTCTTAATCTCCTTGATATTTGTTACAAATATTAAATATACCATATGCTAATAAACCCCTCTGAAATATTTGCTTCTCCACTAGAGTTAAAAACCTGATTCTTTACTGGAATATGGTCTGCTATTACTATAAAAATGCCTTCTTTTACTCTCATTGCTTTTCAGTACATCTGATGAAAACATAGGAGATTTATATAGACTTATTTAGCAGCTGTCTCATATTTACTTAGACTGTGAGGTATAAATTGAATTTAGTATTATGTCTCAAGAATAAGTATGTGTTTAATGATTAGGCAATGGCAAAGGTGTTTCTGCTCTGTCACAAATGGTTTTGTTTAATATTTTTTTGATTGTTTAATATCTCTTTTGTGCATTATACTGTGGCTGATTTAGCACTAAGGACTTTTTAATTTTTACTTTGTAGCAGGAGTTGCTAAGGGAAGTAAAACATTAATATGAGAACTATTCTGAGTATCAGGGTCATTCATATCTTAGTGAATTTGAAAGATGATTTAGGAAAACGAATTGCTAAAAACATTAATTGCCTTGTTCATATTGGCTACAGAAACAATTTGCTGAGTAGATTCTCAGGGAGGAAGGGGTTGAGGCCAGAATGTGAAGAACAGACTTTCATAGGGTGCCTGAGAAGAGCTCACTGTGGTCAGTATATTGTGTGCCAGTATTACGAACTACAAAAACAATCCCAGAAACTTATCCAGGAAACCTGGTGAAGTTTCACCATCTTTATGCTCCCTTCTGAACAGCTTTTAGTCTAATGTGCAGGTTTCATAATTTAAAAGTTTTGGTGTTTCAGTTAATGTATTACAAAAAGTAGGATTTCCATTGGGATACCCAGAGCTTTGAGAATCTCTGTGGAAGGGGTTGTCTAGAATTGTAGTAAAAATTGCTGGTGCAGGAAATGAATGAATGTGGTTACTCATACAGGAGTCCAGGAAAAGCTCTCAAATGAGGGCTCACACCATTTTAAGACATCTGTTAGTGATGTCAGTCACACAAAAGGTGTAAGGGACAAGAATGAAATGTGCAGGAAAACTGAATGAGGGACAACTGAGAAATTCTGGAAAGGTAATACAGTGTTAAACTTAAGAGTTAAATTAAAACTGACATGGCCAACTCTCTGCTTCCCCAAATGCAAACAGAACCTGTGCCTATCTCTACACCAACATGAGATGTGTAAGATTAAAAAAGGTGACTTGAAATTCTTGGCAAAGAGGAAGGATCTTGACACAGTAGCCATTATAGAAGAATGTAGTATGACAAAAATCAATAGGAGAGTGTAATATCTGACTATACACTGAACAGAAAGAACAGATTGGGTCATAAGACTGTATTAGAGCTATATTGTTGAGCCTTCTAATCCGGAAATGGATATGGAGTCCAAAACATTGAAGGAGATCAAAGAATAATCTAAGCCTAACGAGGTAGTAATAATGGGTGAATTCAACTCATTTCAGCTGGTCAAATGTCACACTGGGACAAAGCAGAGGGGAAGCAATTTCTCATCACTCTGAGTGATTGCCTTTTTGAAATATTTGGTTCTAGAGCAGGCAAATGGAAATTCTTGACTTAAGTGACATACAGGAATGCAGGTAAGAAAGTCTGAACTCCTGTATCAGTGCAGACCTTTTTTGGTAAAAGTCATGGCTAATTGAAAACTTAAATTCAGTATTGAAGAGCAAATAGCTAGTTTGTAAAACCACTATTAGACTAGAGGATATAAAAAACTCTTTAGGCAAAAGATACTAGAAAAAAAAGTAAGAAAATTAAATTCTGAGATCAACAGGGAATCCAGATGACGTGCTCTGCAGTAGAACAAGAGACATAGCAGAAAAGCATGAAGTACTTGATTAAGATTACCTGGATTAGGATTTTTTTGAACCAAATATATATGCTTCAGATATCAAAACCCCATCCCTAGGGATGCTAGTAGAAAGTAATTTTGTCTACATTATGTGTATAAAATACTATGAGGCTGTGGCATAAGAAAGTCTTTGTCAAAGACATTACCTCACGCGCACAAAGAAAAGAAAAAGTTTACTAAAGCAAACAATCTGTAAGACACTGGCCTAGAAGAAAGCAGAAGAGAATAAGGACATTGCAGTGAACAGTGTTTTTCTTATGTTGTATTCATTTACTATCACAGATGTGGTGCTGGGGACATAAGGGACTATGACACACAACATTTACTGCAAGGGACTGAGAAAAAGGAGGTAAATTAATAAACAGTCCGAAACAACAAACCCCTATTTCATTCATCCAAAACTTTGTAAGATAAACAGCTTTTCTTTAAATTATGTATTGTCCCAGCATGAAATGGTGAGAGACTTCAAATATGAGAGGTAGATGCTGGTAAAGTGGAGATATATGTGATTCACTAATGCAATACTTAGAGTACAGAGTTAATATTACATTCTCCAGGTGAGCCCTGTATGTTAGAAGCTGTGTTTGAAAAGAAGAATAATAAGCTTATTAGTGATAAAAGGCAACTTTGGCAACAGGACTTGAAAATACTGGGATTGTTTCGTAGAAAAAAGGGGGGAGGGGAAACATGCTGATAAAGAAAACATTCTGCTTTGTAGCAGCATTCTAGAAATACAGACCAAGTGGAACCAGGCATCAGATGGGGATATATTTAATATCCTTTTCAAATTTCAAATGAATTAACATGTTTTTATTTGGAAAGAGGAACTTTTAGGATGTGAAATGCAATTCCAATATGGCATTATCTTCACAACACGTGCTGTTACTTCTTCAGGGGGTGATTATAGCCATAGCTCTATGTTCAGCATGTACAGGGAAAACTATTGTTATTTTCTTGCAGTTTGGAGGCACGAGTAGTAATTATATTTACCAACAGCCAGCTATCTTATGGTTACAAAAATATTGAGAAAATGGTTGCATCATTTCCTTTGTGGCTCTGAAAATCCTGTTCACTAAACTCTAGATGAAACTGTGAGAGTGTGGTACCTGTACAAATGCATATTTTGAATGTGTGACTCTACATTAGGTAGAACCTTTTATATGTGGAGCAGGGAAGAGGCCTGGGAGGGGTCTGACAACATTTGATGTGTTTCTGATTAATATTGAGAAAATGGTTGCATCATTTCCTTTGTGGCTCTGAAAATCCTGTTCACTAAACTCTAGATGAAACTGTGAGAGTGTGGTACCTGTACAAATGCATATTTTGAATGTGTGACTCTACATTAGGTAGAACCTTTTATATGTGGAGCAGGGAAGAGGCCTGGGAGGGGTCTGACAACATTTGATGTGTTTCTGATTCTCTACTTTCAATCTGGAGCAGGGAAGAGGCCTGGGAGGGGGCTGACAACATTTGATGTGTTTCTGATTCTAGCTTCTCCTTTGGGATTTGGCAGCTGAGTATCTTACGTAGAGTGGATTTGAAACCTTGCTGGCAGTTTTAAGAGAAACCATGTTGTCATGGGTGGTTAGTCACATTATCAGTTACACTACAGCTGAAATGAACTAGTGTGATATGAAATGAACATTAAGATAATCACAGAATTTTTCAGATGTTGGGGATGTCCTGTGCAGGGTCAAGAGTTGGATTGCATGATCCTTGGGGATCTGAATATTCTGTAATTCTGTGATTCTATGTTTACTAGGTGGCCAAACGTCCCATTATCCATGTGAAAAAGAGTAGACACCATGTTTCTGAATCTCCTACCTGTCATTTGTGCCATTGCATCAATATTACAGTCAATTGTTTTTCTTCCTTAGCATGTAAGAAAGTCATTCATTTTGAGAGATGAAAGGGAGATTGATGCTTTTTAATAATAATATTTATGATTAAATTTTGTTTCACAACTTCTGTTATTTTGCCATATAATCTTTTTATTAGAAGAGTCCTTTTTTTATAAGTATTGTTATTGTATTTATCAAGGGACCTGTCCCAGTCTGCAAAAGTGGACCAGGACAGGACCAACCCATCATTAAGCATCAGGTATTTTTACAAGTTGTAGAGTGTCCAAGAAAAGCAGATTTTTTGAAATCATCCCAAAACCATATCCTGCATGTAGTTTTTCTAAGTATTTTTTAGATAGAAAAATAGGTACTCACGTGTCTTGCACCACTGTATGTATTATATATATAATGTTTGAACCTCCTTGTGAAAGGAGCTGGATAAGGGATTTTAATTCTGCTTGTTATAAAAATTCTAACTACTTTTTAATTTGCAGTTATTAATAATCTTATAGAAATGAGCAAAAGTAAGCATGGAAATTACTATATCTGAATTACTGTTAGCTTTATAGCAGTTGATGTAAATATCCTCCATAGTTTTTCTCATGACAAACTAAGAGGAAATGATGAAACAACGGAGAATATATATGACAAAATATATTAAATTACTCTTGATTTGCATTGCACAAGTAAATTGTTAAGATCTGTGTTTAAAAGATTCTGTGTGGACTTCTTTGCATATGATATTGGGAAAATAATATTGGAGTAAATTTCAAATTGAGTTATTTTATTCTCTCAGGTTAGAAGATGTAATCATATGAATTGTTCTATTTGCAGTAGTTTAAATAAAGATATGTAAAACCTATACTGGCTAAATAACTAAAATATAGTGATTTCTGTTGTATTTAGTATTTATTCACCACCAAACAATATTTTCTTTTTGTAACATGGGCAAATCTGTTGCTGTTTGCCTATACAAGAAATAATCTCAAAGTAGAGTTGTAACAAACTACTGATACGGAATTACGTATGTTCTGCATTGTATGTGTAATACCTATATAGTTTGTCAAATTCTGTTTGCAACACAAATTATTTTTTCAAAAATAAGATTATGTAGCAAAGGTTGATGCAAGAAACATTATAAAAGATGACACAAATTAGAGCAACCTTATCTTCTATAGACGCCAGTGTAATGCAGAGAGTTTTTTACTACTCTACTGCTAGAAGTTAGACTGGTGATCCTTAAAGATCATTCAGGGGTTTTGTAGTTCATTCTGTAATGATAAGGGACAGGAAATTTGAGTCTAAAAAAAAAAGATTAAAAAAATCTTTTGAAAGTAATATATATATAA
>NW_008675154.1:0-22331 GCF_000695815.1 Acanthisitta chloris
CGCTCCGAGCGGGTCCCCGCCCGAGCGGCCTCGCCAGGCCGAGTGTTCGTGTGCGTGTTTAAGAGTTCGGTTCAGAGTCGCGTGGGAAACCCCGTGAGGGCTGTGAGCGCGATGGGAGCGCTGGGACGCATCAGCGCTTTAGGTTGTTAACAGCAGCTTGTTGGTTTTCATTTTGTTTTGTCTCTCCTGATGCCTCTTCATTGCAGACACCGGCGTTTGTGGGGGCAGCGTGCTGGGTGCGTACACACGGTACGTGCTCGACAGGCAGAGTCATAGTCGCTGAGTCTTGCATGATCAGCGTGAGATGTGGAGCCTCTTTGAGAAGGAATTCCTGCAGTTGTTGATTCGTTTGACTGGGATTTTCCTTCTGGAAGGAGTGGCTTCACAGTAGTCTGCCTGCCTTATAGCAGCCTGTGTCGTGAAGCATAGGTGTTTCAGACTGTTGGTCATTACAATATTGTGTGCAGAAAGTGTTGTCGTGACTGATCAGAGCTTGACATCACATTTTGCAAAGGAGCCAGTAGTCCCAAGTGACACTTTCATTGACTGCTAATCTTGAGTGCCTTTCCTGCCTGGGAGAGACTGAGATGTGACTCTGCTTCTTACCTCAATCAACAAGGTCTGAAGAAACAGGTTAATTTGAGGCACTGATCGTGACTGCAGGACTTGGTATTATCCTCTCACCCAAATCTGATGGCTTTATCAAAAGAAAACAAACCTGTAGACTTGAGGATGGCTGAAAAAAACATCCTCAGGGTTCAGAAATGACAGTAGCGGTTGGAGATTATTCTTTGCCTCTACATATACTTGCTATCTTTTCTCCTTTGACTGTGTCTAATTCATAGAGGTTGTTATGATATGTGTCTCCCTTGGACTGTCAGGCTCTGCTGCTGCGGGAGAAAAATGCATTCTAAATGCAGATGAGCCAGGAGAAATTAAAAAGCCTAACAGGATTGGATTGTATGAAATAAGATGATAGTGTGCCCACATAACAGTCACTTTGTTGTGGAGTGTAAAGATGCTTATGGCCCTTTGATAGCATTTTGGATCCCTTATGTGTTCCCAGAAAATATCCTTGGTGGGTTGCACATGTTGTCTGAATGGTGGTCCCTCTAGGCAAAGAGGCTGTGTATGGTGAGCTTTTAAGTAGCCACGTGCAGGATTGGAGGTAAACAGCATGTTGGATGCTGAGGTTAGTGCTGATCATCCGTTGTTGGTTATTTTTCCCGCATGTTTTCTCTGAATCGTAGAATCAGCTGGGTTGGAAAAGTCTGGTGGGTAAGAATTCCTCCTTCTGATGGCCAGGGGAGTGTTGCTAATGTGCTTAGAAGGTTTCCGGGAGACATGGAAATAGGAGCAGCAAACTGTTTTCACTGCAGTCAGTCTGTCTGCAAGATCCATGTGTATTTAAGAAATGAGTTTGAGGCAAGGGTTCCTGGAACAACATCTGACCTCTTAGACAGTGGCTGCTTAAGTTGACTTCTTGTGCATTACAGTTTCCCAAAGAAACAGAGCCAGTTTCAAGGCCTTCAAGATTTTCAAGGTATTTTTGATTAACTTTTTTAATAGGCAGAGACTTGGACAAGTTTATGTACATCTCTGTGTGGAGGAGGCTTATCGCAGGAAGATTAGCAGCACGCTTTGCTTATAACTGGGTGGGTTGTGTCTGTTAATCCTGGCATCCTCCTCTTTTGGGCTCTGAAGCCTGTGACAACAGGAACAAAACACTTGGCTTCTAGTGTAAGTAGCACCACTAGCATGTGGTGCTACTTACACATTTCAAAGAGGGACCCAGCAACTGAAATACAGCTGTGGGAGGTCCTGTTGGGACACAAGGGTCCATAACTAAACAGCAAGTAGGCGTGTGCTTATGCTGGGAGAATACACACACACAAAAAGGAGCTGTCTGCAGAAGTTGCAGTTTCTGCTGTGCATTTGCAAGGGAGGTGAGCTGAAAGGGAGTGTCTCTGCATTCTCAGCATCAGTCAGAGTTGCGGTGAGATCCCAGGTGGTTTTGTGTTAAGTCCTTCTCTGACAGTAGCAAGGCACTGTAGCAGGGTGCCCCCTTCCCTTCCTACCTTGAAGTAGCCTTTGGTAGGGGCTGCGTTACACAGATGTCCTTGACAGTGTTGGTGGAGAAATTGGGCATTTTCCCTGTGTGCTGGGGAAGTGTTTTATTGTTGAGAGGGTTCATGAAAGTTCCCCTTGCTGCTGCTCGTGTCATATGCACACTTGGTGTAAATGGAAGTTGTTTTTCTGGGACTCTTGAGCTGGCAGGTTTCAATAAGTCAGTGTTTTGAGATAATCTGGAAACAGACAACTGATTTATTACTTTGACATGGGGTGAAGAGCTTTGGTTCCTCAGTCATCAAGTACTGAAGTGAATGGAGAGTCCCTTGAAACCACTGAAAAACTCCTCTTTGTTTTGGTACGCAAAATGCATATGATTTTAGTCTGAATGGTTTTAGTCCAGATTTTGCACAAAATGAGGGTCAGGAAATGGAATTTCATTGAGTCTCACATGGTTGGTGGTTTTATACTTATGCCTTGATTAAAACCAATAACTAAATGTAAAATTTCCTGTACCTCTTTGTTCTCTTAGAACCAGCAGCATTGCACTTAACCAACCTTGGTCAGTAATGAGATCTCTGAAAATAGTATAAATATTCCAAGAGTAGGGCATAAATACTGCATGAAGTAATTATTTTGTCTGTTCGCATCCTTCCCACAAGGTATCTCCCCACATATTTTACAATCAAGTATGATAATAGTATAAGGCTAAACATTGGCTTCAGGGCAGTGGCTATGCCTGCACAACTATCAAGTTTTGTTTTGGTCTGAGAATAAGACAGAGGTTTCCTTCCAAGCTTTGCATTTTCTCATGCGTGCAGCCTTTCCATATGGCAGATACTTGTGGTTTTAAAAATCTGTGTCCACTTTCCAACTTCACAGTGAGTCATCACTGAGTCCTAATGGGCTTTTAAAAGTGGAAGAGATCAAATATATATAAACTATTTCAAGATACTAAATGTGGGAGGGTGTCAAGTCTGCAGCATTAGTGCTGATCAGTGATGCAATTAGTGCGAAATGTGTTTGAAAACACTTTACTTGCTGCCTATAAGAAATGGCTTGGTGGTCCCAGGCTGTGGGAATAAAAGGTGGGGGGTAAGACTCACTTATATTTTCCTGCCCAGTAGATGGGAGGTGGAATAGTTAGTTGCCTTCCTGGTAAGTTTCATGTGCCCAGAGATAAGTCTATTAAATCCCACCATTGTCTTTCAACCCAAAACTGACCTGGGTAGTGAATGAAAATGCTTGGAAATAGCATGACTTCTGCTAATAAGAGGACAGTGAAAAAGTGAGAGAGAACTAAAACAGGAGGAGCACATCAGGAAGAAAACACTTTTCACTTGGGGATTTTGAGTGAGAAGGAGAGCAAATAGAATCAGCAAGTGCCTTGTCCAAATCTGTGTGGACAGGCTCTTGCATTCTGACAGAGATGCTAATGCTAGGATCCAGAGAAGATGGTATGTTGGAGGGGGAGGTTTGTGTGATACTCTGTCTCTGATGTTCTTGATCAGTGTCGATAATGGAGTAAGTCAAATCTGTTATCATGAACCAGGTGCTGCTCTGGCTTTGCAAATCCAAGGCCATGGTGTTGGCATTCTGGTAGTGATGCACTTTTTGCCTGGCTTTTTGCTGGACAGATTCCACTGTGCTTCCAGCTGGCTGGTAGACCAGGTGTTGACTTGTCTAGCAGCATGTTGTTCAACATTGCATAACAAGGTAAACAGTTTGTGTGCGAATCTGGTTCAACTAGTTGAGTCTTGGGATGATCCTGAAGTAGGGTGTCGGTAGTATGCACAGGAACATAAGGGTGGGATGAAAATGAATAGTTTTTCCATGCTGTCCCCATTCTATCCCCAGGAAATCTGGTTCTGTAACCAGTTTTCCATGTTTCAGTAGGTTCCATGTGAACAGTGTGTCTGGGCTTCAAGAGCAAGAAGGCAGGATGCTGTCAAGACCAAAGCCTGGGGAATCCGAGGCAGACCTGCTGCACTTTCAAAACGAGTTCCTGGCAGCCAGAGCTTCACCTGCAGTGAAGATTGTGAAGAAAGCAGACAAGAGGAAGGGGGAGAAAGGGAGCACAGATGCTGAGAGACCTCCACTGCGGGACAGCAAGGATGTAGTCATGATGGATGGTAAATTCTCTTGTGGGCTTCTTTGAATTACTAAGATTCTCTGTCCCTTTTGGTGTTCCTCACTGCTTACCTTTCATCTCCCTCTCAACCCACAATGCCCTGTATTTGTGTCCTCCTTGCAATATTGTTTGTTCTTAGCCTTGTTGGAAAATGTACTTGTCCAGTGTTACTAGCATCTAGGAGAACCACCTGTTGCCTTTGTCTACATTTATCAGCTGTCTGTGGTACTTGCCAGCAAGAAGTGTTTTCTGTGATTTGTACTGATTGGACACTCACTGTTTATTTTGCCATTTATCCAGACCCTGTTCACAGTGTCTTGAGGTTTAGCTCTGCTAACAGCTCCAGCTTTCAGCCAGCAGATCTGGCTTGATAAGCCTCCTCTCTCCACTTTTGTTTACGCTATTGGTAGTAACTACCACTTTTGTCATGTGTTTAATAGTCTCAGAAGGTCAAGGTGCTTTCTTAAAAGCAACAGTTTAAATCTTGCAGTGCTTGTTTCCAGGTAGAGGAGGTATGGTCTGTTTATAGATGGTGGAAAAAGGGCCTTGAGTTGCTCATGATATCTAATCCCTTACTGTTAGAGATGGCAGTGGAAATGTACTTCTCTGTGCCTGAACACAGCCTGCAAGGACAATATTTGTTTTTGTACAGCCTTGCTTCTTTCCTTGATACTTGCAGTCAGACCTCAGTATCCTTTCCTGCTTATGGAACTCTTTGAAAAGACCTTGTGCTGATACATAAATAATAAAATTCTTGAGCGTGATTCTCTCCACTACCCAGTGCAAGTCAGAGGACTCTTAATCGTCTTACTGCTTCCTCATCTTTATTTCTCATTAGAGCAAGAATAGGTGCTATTAGGGAGCCGTGATCTGATACCTAATGCACAGTGATTACATAGAAGTAACGTGACTGGTTTTTTTTTTTACTTATTGCTTCCCCAGATTTTCCTGATGTTCTCCCAGTTTTAACTCCAGCTCCTCCAAAAAAGTCCAAGATCAAAAGTGCTCATGTCCACTTTGAGGATGAGGATCCAGAGGAAAGATTGGAGAGTCACGATCAACACATTACAGCAGTCTTGAGCAAAATTATTGTATGTGTTTTTTTGTGTGACGATCTAGTGGGGTTTTTTTTAATGCTGTGAACTAAGCAGGGATGAAGGGCTCTGTTGCTGTGTTTTATTTCTACAGTGTAATGAAGCAGCACTGTAGACCAGTGTTCTGGAGCACCCTGAAAGAAATGGGCACTTTTTTGCTGTCAGTTCAATATGGATTTGAATCTGCTTTCCAGCCCAGACTGCCTGCAGGTCATGCTGCTTGCATGCAGGCATGTGCTGTAGTGTGGATTTGGTTGAGTTTCTGGGCTCTAAGGGGGGTGTTCTGATTGCTCTTCACCGGTCCAGGTTTTCCTTTGAGTGATGTGTGGAGTTTGTCAGCCCACCCTTTTGGAAAATATCCTCACTTTAGTTCTAAATAAGCACAGGGTATTCTGAGCCTGATGACAATGTGAGCTGCAGAGCTGAGAGCTTTCGAGTCCTCTCTTAGGCAGATGATATGAACTTGTCTGGCTGTTGCAATGATTTCTACAGGGTGTGGGTTTTTTTATTTATTTTTTTGTTCAGGAACGAGACACAAGTGCAGTAGCAGTGACCATGCCAGTGCCTACAGGAGACCCATTTCCAAGGTCATTTCACCGCTCTGAGATAAGAAGTGAGGTAAGATTGGGAGCAGCTGTTATGCTACCTCATTAACAATTCAGATTTCTCCACAGTAATGCCTAATGCTTAGTGGGGCTTGGTAGGGCTCAAAATAATTGACTTGGTGTGCTGGAGATGGTGAGCTAGCTCAGTATTTCTCTGACATTGCCACCCTAGTTGTAGGAGGGAGTTCTTTTACCAAGCTGCCTTCAGGTAGTCATACCCTGCAGTTAAATAACATTGGAATCCTTTTGGTTTAGGAAGAGGTAGCCCTCTTCAGCTAACTTCAGTAAGGTGGATCAGATCTGCGCTGCTGTAATACACCTGATTGTGTTCTGCTTGTTTTTCTCTGAGGAACAGTCTCTGTTAATTTGTCCACCAGGTTTGATTAAGTTTGTTCTTACTGGAGTTGCACCTGATTTCTCCTGGCATGACATCAGAGTATGGTTGCTCAGAGTATCTTTTGCAGCTTTTTGGATTTTAGCATAATTTTTTTTTTTCTGAGGCTGTAAAACTGGGAGCCATGGCTGCTATCAGTCGTTGCTGTAGTAGCAAGAGCTGCTAGCTGAGTGGGAGTCAGATGCTGGGAATTGTTATGTGATTGATAGCTGCGGTTGCTTTGAAGAGGTAGCTTATTTTGAAGGATAGCTATTTTGAAAGGCAAGAGTAATACTTTTAGAACTACCAGTTCTGTTTACATGATGCAGGAGTGCACAAAGCAGCTACCAGATGTTCAGACTGCCTTCTAAGTTTCTTCTTTGGACTGGGGACATGCAAGAGATTTTTTTGCTTAGTTTGCTTTTTATTTCCCGTGCATCCTGTGCAAGGCTGTTCAGAGCCATGCCCTTCTATCAACTAGGCAAGCAGCACAGTCATTTAGTCAGGATTATTTTAGCACCACTTGCCCACTTCTTACTGTGTAAATCTCTTCACCCTGCTGCTCTCTAATCATCTTATAAGAAGCCTGTTCCAAGTGTGTGGTGAGCACGGTGAAGTACAGCCGCATTTATCCTCAGAAATCCAAAGTATTCAGCCATGCAGAACTTTCAAACAGCAGGGATGCTGGAACTGAGGTGTTTGGTGATATTTTAGGTGTACTTGCCTTGCTTGAATTCACTTATAATTAATTATCTTCCTTCTCTAGGTACCAAAAACATTCATGTTTTTGTCTCTCGGATCTAGCTTTAAGCTGCATTAAAACAAGAACAACACACACATAGAAAAGGGCAGGTGTCTACCAGTGGTTTCTCCGTGTCATGTCCCAAGGTCTGATCTGAGGGTGTCTTTAGGATCAGATCTGTACATTTGATAGTGGCAGGTTGTGCGGGGGGGTCTGGAGTGGAAAGTGGTAGATGGCTCCCCTGTTTGCAGGTGAAGGTGGGATCTGGCAGGAAAAGCATTTTCGCACAGAAGATGGCAGCGAAAAGAACTGTTGAAAAGGTGACATCAGCTCCCTCTGCTGCCGAGTGCGTGCAAGTAACCGCTGCTCCAGATGCCTTGCAGCCTGAGGGGTCCGCGGGAGAGGCACCTTTCCTCAGCGTCAGGAGTGGTAAGTGGAGAAGGTTCTGCTTTTCCAGCCTCTACCGTATTTACACAGTCTTAGCAACCATAACATCAGCACGCCTTGTTTTTAAGTTAGGGTCGCACCATTGTCCTCAGTTTAGGAATCTCAAGGTCACTTGGAATGTCTGTGTTGTGATGAGGATTCTAAATGGTCTGAGATGCAAAGTAACATTCTAAAAAATTGGATTAGCTTCACTGATTTCCTTTTTGTTTCACACAGGGCCAAACAGAATCATTTTTCAAGGTTCTTGTCCTTTCCCATTTCATTTGTTCTATGTTATGTTTTGTTTCATTGTTGAGTTCCACAGTTTTAGGAAGAGGGTGTTTGTTAAAGGCGGTTGAGACCACTGTGATGTGGGTTCTGCTTGAAAGCTCAGTCTTCCTTCACCAAGTGGCTTAGCTCCATAAGGAATGCTGTGAGGCAGTGCTGATGAGTCAGTGCCACCTCCAGCAGTTATTTGTTTGACAGCAATATGACAAGGAATGATGAGGCCAGTTCAATATCTCCAGCCTTTTTCTGTGCTTGTGTGTGTGTGACTTGGGCAGTCCAATTTGCTTAGGACCACCATGTGTCTGAGTTTTACTCTGACGCCCTATTTTTCACACTGAAATAGAGGCCACATATCATTTAAAGGCTATCACCATTTGGCTAAGGTTTCTGTCTGCCTTGACCCCCATCAGAGCATAGGTAAGAGGACCCCCAGTTGCACTGTGCTGTGTGTGCACATATCCACCATCCAGGTCACTAAACTGTGCTTACTGTATATCCTGTTACAATTGGGCATGTATAGTTCTGTCAGAGAATTCTCAAAGTGAAGTACAGCAGCCCTATAGCTGTGATCCTCTTGAAGATGAACCCTTCTAAAATGTAGTAGCACAATAGAGGGATTAGAATATGGCTTGGCCTCCTCACAAGACTCTTGAGGCAGGATCAGAAGCAAGAGAAGAAGAGAGGCAGCTCAATTTCTTATAGTAACAGCATGTTTGTGTCTAGTAACTCTCAGTGTGGTTGCTGATGGTGGGAAGCTTACTGAAGCTTTTACCAGGTCACTTGTCTTCTTATCTCTTTCTGCTCAATATGCAAAGCAACTGCTGTGGAAATGATATCCAATCTTACTGATGTTATGAAGAGTGTCATTGCTTCTGTTTAAACAGGGATTTGAATGCTTTCAGGTTTGGCTGGTTTAAGGTCATAAGTTCCAAGTCACTATATGGAGCATATGAATAAAACATAAGGAGTAAAGCCATTAAGTCAGGTCCTTGTGTAGTGGGTTACAGGGCAGCTGAGGGTCTCACTCTGACCAAAGGAGCAGATAACCTTGCTGCTATTGTTAAAGGACATGAGCATTTAAAATGGATTTGGATCAGGTGATAAAGGGGACTTGATTTTGTTCAGGGTAGGAAAAATGCCCCCCTGCTGGAACTTACATGTGTTTAACCCTTTAAGGTCAGTACAGGACATTGTTAGAAGCAAACATGCCTGTGCTGGGAATGAATCCTGGATCACTCTAGAAGCTGGTTTACCTAGTAACTTTAATTTTCTGTTTTGACCAACAGATATTTGCTAGGTCATGGTTCAGCTGACATACAAATGTGAGTTCAGGCATTCTTGGGCAGAGAAAGAATCTAGTATTCACTAACTTGGAAGAATGCTCTAGCTCATGAAATGTGAATTATTCTCCAGTTTACCTTTTCTTGCTGTTGCTTTGTATTAAAGAAACAAAATTCCTCTCCCCTCATTCCTCCTCAAGCTCCTAAAGAAACAAGGTGGAAATGATGTTTTGTTGTGATGGGATGAAAGCCCAAATATTTTAGTTTTGTTTGAAACTAAACTCAACTTCTTTACTCATATTTTACATTTGCTACCAAGGTAAAAAAAGAAAAAATGGAATAATTATGCAAACCTAGTAATGACAGAATTGAGATTTATTCAGGGTGCTGTAGACTATTAACTTAAATCACTAACTGCTTTCTCTGCTGGATCTTATAGATAAGGCTGGTGACTCTTTGACCTCTCAGCATCCTCGTCTCATAACGGGAGAGGGTCTTGGAAGCCAGAAGAGTGAGCAGGAAGCTCAAGCTATTCACCAAGAGAACCTGGAGAAGCTGCGATCCATGTCTGAGGAAGAGATCCTGCAGGAGCAGGCAAGGCTTCTGTCTCAGTTGGGTATGTGCTTCCCAGGGTCAGTTCGAGAGATGTGGATGTTTCCTGAATGTGTGGGTGTCCTGAAGTCTTAGCAAATTCACAGGTCAAAGATGGGAGCTTGGATTCCTGGTCCTACCCTATGTGGAGAATTTAGCTTCCATGTCACATCAGTAGCTTACGAGTCACAACTAAGTATGAAGAAATTAAAGAGCACTTATTTCTCAGTGGGAGATGCTTTGGCTTAAGTCTTTCTCATCCCTCCCTCTGCTGTGGGATATGATGCAACTATGTTGCTTTGCACACCAAATACAGGGTTACATGTATTCGGGTCCTAAAATGTAATTCTCTGACAAAGGTAAGAAAGCAAAGCTTATAGCAATGCTGAGATGAGAGAGAGCCCTTGGTCTTCCCCTTCAAAATATGTAAGACTCAGGCCAGAACTGTCAGTACCCAGACAGGGAGAACATATGGGCATGTGGGAGATTTCGGTTCAAATCTATACTTGGTAAAACAGAAAAACTTACAAGTAGTCTTGACTTCTTGAAAAAGTGTTTTAATTATCTGGCTGTTGGGTGGAGTTGTTCTGACAGGGGTCTGGTCCCTGGTTTGGAGCCCTGTCCACAGTGGTACTCTGGGAGTGCTTGTCACTGGCTGCTGATGACAGGTAGAGGAAAACACTGCATGTGGTATTTTTGATAAGACTTTCTGTGATCTAAGGCACTGCAAAACTTGTTAGTGTTGGTTTCAATGAATTTGTATGCTCAAGAAGAACAGATGTACAGATACACCTACAGATGTAGGCGGCAGACAAGGATTTTTTTAAATTCTCGTAATTTCAGCTCCTCTAGCATCCAATTTAGGTGTGAGTGGCATTTTATATGCATAAGTCTCTTGTAGGTTCAGCTTAAAGATCATATTAATGATCATTGCAAGCAGCATGAAAACGTGGCAGAGGAACTGTGCAAAATGATTGCAGGCAAAGTTTTTAGGTACATCCTTCATTCAGAGACCTGAGCTCTCCAAAATTACTATTTCATTTAGGTTCACTGCTTATAACAATGGCACATGTATAAAAAATACCCTGTTTATGCACTTGTTACTGATTGGAATCTTTGCTCCTTGTTCCCACCGCTCTGTCCTTTGGAATATTAGTGAAGTGAATACTTAAGGAGTTTCAAAAGGATAGTATGTATTTTAAATATTTTAAACAATATTTTCTGAAGCACTGCATTGTTTTTTATGTCCTGTGGGTTAAAACTGTAGATCTTTCAGTCTTTGAGGACTTAAGGAAACTGGGAGTAATTTTGGAATTTCCAGAATATCTACGGGTAGGGAGTTATGCAAGATGAAGCAACTCCTAAGCTGAATTGCTGGCTTGCAGGTAAACTTGGAACTGGACAGGCACAGAGCTGTGGATTGAGGAGACTTTTTCTCCATATTCGGGAGTGTGGGTATTAAAGGCTGCCCAGTCCCTGAATTAACCTCTTAGTTACGAAGCAGATGATACTCCATGGTCTGAAGTGTGAGGATGGGTAGACAATTCCGTGCTGAGCAGTCTCATGGAGATTCTGGACAGAAGTAGTTTTAGTTTCTGACATACTGTGCACAGATTGACATGATCAGTGACTTGTTTGTCACTGTGTGAAATGATGAAATAATGAATACAGGTTTTTCCTTGCTGTGTACAGTGAAGTGTAAGAAAGTGTGAGCTTCGCATTCAGAAAAAATACGTATGCTTTAATGACACAGGGAAAGCTTAAACTGCATCATAAGGAGAGTGTGCAGCAATCACAAGTGTGGGATAGATATTTCAGAGACATGGGAGTAATTTTTGGCATGACTTCTCTCAGGTACAAAGCATTTGTGGATTGCTTGTCCTTTGTCCTCCAAAGAATAAATAGCCAATGTAGGTGTTATGTTCTTTTACTTTATATATCTCTGACACTGCTCACTGGAGTATTTCTGTACCTTGCGGAGGCACAATGCACAGTCTATTACTGTTCACCTCTGGCATAAGCATCCCAACACCATCTTCTAGATGAAGAGTATTTAGAGATGGTGCACTCCATGCAAAATGATGTGGGCTATCTGTAGCAGATCTGAAAGTAAAATGATGAGCTTGGAGCCACAGGAATATAGTCTATCCTTTGAAACACACCTCTCTAATGTTTCTCTTCTGCTGTGAAGAGAATGGAGAGAGAATGGCCATGTCTGTTTTCTGGATGTTGTCAGACCATAATTGACTCTCAGGATGGGGAGTCAGTTCAGAAGAAACAAGGTCTCCTTCTTGTAGCATAATATCTAGACTATGAACTATGACTCTGGTGCAATTCAGTAAAGAGCAGGTAATTCTTTTTGTGCTGTCTGTCCTGTGTATGCTCCTAGTGTTCAGATTGATGCCACTGATCGGTCCATATGCAGGGCAGGCAAACTGTCCGACCTGGGTTCGTCTTGTAAGTCACAGACCAGAATTCTCTGCACAATGAATGGACTAGTTTGGATGTGTCTGTTCAGTGGCAGTGAGGGGGAAAGAGAGAATTATATCTTTATTTGTAAGCTGGGAAAATAACTAGATTTTTTTTTGTGGTTCCTTTACCTTGAATGACATTTGTCATTTTTTTCTCTGGTGTCTCCTCACCAGTCAGTTGCACCCAGCTTATGTGCCTGAGAGGTCAAAAAGCAGTGAAGAGCTGCAGTTTGAAAAGAAGTGACAGTTGGTACAGAAGAAGAGGACATGTGGAAAAGACTAAAACACAAATAGCAGGAGCTATAGGCATATGAAGTATTTTGAGACTTTCTGTCACATCTCTGTCTGTCTCTTTGTCAATACTTGCAGATTCCAGTTTAGTTGCTTTCTTAAGATCACAATGTGGTAACAATGAAGGCCAGAAAAAGGAATTAAAAATGGAACAGAACAGATCGGAGGAGTTTGTGGAATCTCTGCCTGTGGCTCAGCGTGGTGTAAGATCATCTCTTTCCATACAGGAGTCGAGCCTGGAAGAATCTGTAAGGAAGGAAGAAAATAGGAAGGTAGAAATCACAGGTAAGAAATAAAGTTCATGTTGTTAGTTTTCTGTACATAAATGTAAGGTTGATATGGCGTTTACATCAATCCAGATTAAACTGATGTGCCACTTTGTTAATGATCCTGCTCCAAATTTTATCATGGTATTTAAAAAAATGTATTTTGGGATCAAGAAAAAAGAGATATTCTTTCTTGATGGGCTTCACAGATTAGAAAGGTGATACACTGTGTAATGGAGGTGAGCTATTCAGTGGGAGGTCTTGCTTTTTATGGAAATTTGTTCTGTGGCCTCTTGAGAGAAAATGTGGTTTAAACTAGGCATCATTACTCTTCTATTCTGTTGTGTGAACAAAGAGTGTTGTAATGAAATTCAGCTGTGGCTGGAATAATTTCTTTTAACTGGAACTGTCTGGGGACAACAGGGTATTGGGTAGGTAAGAGTGATTAGCTCAGAGGGTAGCACAGAGATGACAATCAGTCTCACTTCATGGAAATTGCTCATGTTGAGCATGTATGTCTTAGCATGACACTGCTTCTGATGGTCCCACTCTTTGACTTCTGTCCCACACAGTGATTTCCACAGGATACAGTTCTTTTCTTTGTGCTGCGGTTAGAGGGGGAAGTAGTAAGGTGTAGAGCATTCTTCTGCTTTTTGTCAAGAGTGGTACAGAGCTGTTGCTTCTTAAGACAGAACTCTTTAATGCTCAACGTATGCCTGATGTGGAGAAAGCTGATTTATTGCCAGCAACTAGAGCAACCCATACATTTCCATAGCGGAGAAAGGAAGTGTTTTCCCCTTAAGCTTCTGCCCTTATTGTTGCTTTCCTCACTGCATTTTTTTCTTTAGCAATTTGTTTTTCTCTGTTGTGATTGTTAGGCTCCCATTCTCATTTCCCCCACACTTTTGTTCATAGCATCGTTCTCCCCCAATTTCATGTCAATTTTTGGCTGTCTCCATCTCCTGATCCTCTCTTATGAATCATTCTTTGTACAATGTGCAGACCGATTAAAGAAGTCTGTGAATCAGTCCTGGATTTCATCTTGATGTTTGCAAGAGATAACAACCATTTACCATTTTCTTGATGAGAGGGATGAGTCTGTGAATGTTTGTGTGTATGTGTACATGTGCAGGGAAAATAAAGCTGACTAACCTCTTTTTGAGGAAAACACAACAGAAAAGTCCCATTGCTGTTTCTCCTCAAGTTTTGCTTTTCCACAATTCCATCTTAATCAAAAGGTCTATTTTTAGCTCTTTTTAGTTCCAGAACAATTGATTGCACAAATAGCAGCAGGTTAAGTGACATTCTTTTACTCTCCTGGGAGCAATAGAAATGGATTGTTCAGCCTGTAACGATGGAGTTCATAATAATGCTCTTGGGAATAGCTCAGTGTTTAGAATGTTGTGTGCTGACATCTTTTCCTTCCTATAGAAGACTGCACAGGAAGATACAGGAGTTTTCCCAGGGTATTTGAAATAACAAAGAAAGGATGAGCTGGAACACAGTTAGAAAACCAAGGGAAGCCTTTCTAGCGCCTGAATTTATGCCCACAGCCCATCTTGGCCAACCAGAGATGTAAATGTTAATTTGACATTAGCACTTAATGTTGGGATTTTAGCATCTGTTCATGCTCAAAAGTAAATTCATCATGAACAATGCAGCAGAAATGGTCACTCTGAATTTCCCTAGGGAGAGAATGATGTCACAAAGCTGTGAGATTGCTCAAAAGTCAAGTGTGCCTCTCTAATAAGATAAAAAGCTACTATTTATTAGAAACAAGATGGTGAAGCCTTTTTCATCAACTTGTAATCTTACCAAATGGAAAACTAAATTCTGGCACTGAGACAAAAGGGGAAGCAAAGCAGAAAATTAAGAGATTGGGTGGTAGCCTTTAATGTAATCCAAGTCTAAAAAAGTTCAGTGCAAATGTTGCATTCACGTTGTCAGCTTGTGTTTCTGCAGAGGGATTTCTCAGTAACAGTCTTTTGACGCCTTAAAATATATATCTGTATTTCCTTGTTTACAAGATCATAATACTAAGGGCTGGTGGTAACATGCATAATCCTATTCATAGAATGATTAACTCAACCCTATCAATTTAATGATTAATGGAGAAAACATTTTGTTAAATTATAAATGTCAATCTGTTTAATTTTTCAGCTGATTTTATTTCCTCTCATTTTGCATCTACCGCCCACAAACATTCCACTTTTGTACATTTCAGATGCTTTTTCCCTCCCTTCAGTTAAAATGTGTGCTGAGCCTTTGGCTGAAATCCTGTGGAACAGTTTTCTGGCTGAGGAAGATAACTGTACTTGGTTCCTTGCCTGATTCAATACCACATTGATCATAAGGGTGAAGCTTCATCCTAGAGAGGATGGCTGCCCTTCCTGAAGGTTTATCTGCTAATTGGAGCAAAGTAAAAGGTTATGTGTCAGGCCAGTTATCAGTAGGAAAAGATCTGATGAGAGAACATCTCAGTGGGACTTCTTGTTCTTTGCAAGAGAAGACCAGAGCACTAGGATTAATAGCTGGAATGCCAGTGAGTTCTGGGCTGCTCCAGTTGGAGTGGTGCTACTGCTTTTCATGCTCTCAGAGTGCCTGTTACTGTCCTTACCTGTGGTTTCTTTTGAGACAGCAAAGACTTCTTAGCTAATCTCTTCCCATTCTGGTATGGGATAGTATCCTCGTAACAGAGTATGTCCTTTCCTAGTGTTCGAACAGTTTGCAGTTACATCTCTGGTCCCTCATGCAATTCTTCCGCATGCTGATCTATGTCTTTCCTAGGGCAACTCTTGTGATGTCAAGCATAAATGTCTTGTTTCTCAAATTCTTCTAGTCAAAGCTCTTTATAAAGTTAAGTTAGTAATTTCTTCCTTTAGTACTTGCACCTTTGAAATTCTTGTTCAACTGTCCAGTTTCCCCACTGAGCTGTCTCTCTGGCGAACTGCAAATTTTCAGCTGTTTTGATCCTCCCAAGCTGATCTCCTCAAGCCTTTAGTAGAATACTGAAGAGCAGCATTGCAAATGTGACAAAAACACGAATAGTAGTGCTTGTGCTCTCTTTGGTGTGTCTAGACTGAAATCAAACTGGCTTCCAATAGTTTGCTAGGACTCTGTCTTAATGCTTTTTAATCATTTCATATCTTCGCTAACACTCCCTTCCTTGGATGGTATTTGTATGCTTTCTCAAAAGTAGGTCTGATATTATTTTTTCTGCCCTAGTTCTGATCATTTTGCCTTATTTGTGTCCTGACTTCTATTCAACTTCTCCTAAATTAGCCTTGTCTGTGAATTTCGTTACGGTGCTTTTTAATTCCTCTTCTAGCTCTCATGAAAGATGAAAATAGCTTTAAACCTCTGATGTTTACACATCAGACAACAGTCAGTTTGAAAATCATTTGCTTTCTGTTTTGCATGAATCCTATATTTGATGCAGTCTTTAAGCCAAGCAGCTTGGCTAAGAGGGAATAGTATTTTCTTAATTCCTGTCTTAGAAGGTAAGACTTCCATTTTTTCCTCCTCACACAAAGATGATGATCTGCCTGTGAAGCCCAGGAAGGAATGGATTAATATGGACAATGTGGAGTTTGAGAAGCTGGAATGGATGAAAGATCTGCCCCCACCCCAGCAGAAGAAAACCAAAAAGGTTTGAAAACAGAAACTTTTATTTTGTATGTTTGTGTCTGCATCATGCTTCTTAGCAGTAATAGGTTTGGAGGCTTCAAAAACTAGTCCTTTGGGTTGAGAGATTCCACAGGATGGGATGATATGTGATCAGTTCTGTCTGTAGTGCTCAAGAGAGCTGGGAAGTGAGAGTCTATCAACTGTAATCTGTGATGAAACAGGTCTGAAAGCTAAGAAGAAATGAAAGACAGCAGAAACTTTTTTTTATAGAATTTGAGGCCTGACACAGGGAGGATTTGAACTGTCATATTCCTGCAGTTGGTGTCAAAAGTGGTATTTTAAGTGATGAACAGAGTGGATGGCAATAGAAATAATAGTTTTCTCCCTCCACCCTTTTGTTGTAGGGAATGCAAGCTCGATTCAGTTTAAAAGGAGAATTGATTCCTGCAGATGCTGATTTGCCAACACATCTAGGCTTGCATCACCATGGAGAAGAGGCAGAGGTAGGTGTAGTATAGTAGAAAGGGTACAAGCATGTCTATTTTCTGTGTTTGATTTGACCCATTCTTTTTGTGTCAAGGCTTTTTAGAGACAAGAACACCTTAGGAAATTACAGTGATCTTTCTTTAGAAACACACTCCTGAAGACAAGTTGTGTCTGCATGCATTAACTGCTTTGCTTCCAGAAAACTCTGTTAATCCTTTTTCTCTTTAATGCTACTAAGGTTCTGTGGTACTGGAAAAAGGTGCACATAACTTTCTTTTCTTAAGAAGTTCAGTTTTCTCCTGTCATACCAATGATTAGAATCTCTTCTGCAATTGCCACAAAGTGGCAAGCAGCATTGCATTGCAGTTTGTCTTCTGTTACATAGTATTTTACAGTTGATCTTATTTCAAGGGGCCTGTTTTTACCTATAGCTGAGGGTTGGTCTGGTTTCTTTGTTTTGTTTCCCCTTGTCATTTAGAGGGCTGGTTATTCTCTCCAAGAGCTCTTTCATTTGTCTCGCAGCCAAGTTACACAACAGAGGACACTGTCTCTACAGGTCCTGGGTCATATTGTTCAAAAGGTAAGTGACTTCCAATGGAATTTCCCCCCATAATTCAAGTTTCTGGTGTCTTAGGGCCCAGATTCCCTGGTACTGGTTGTTTGCTTTCTGCTGGAGATGAGCAAAGTCACCAGCAGGGCATTCTTTTTCACTGAGGATCCTTACTGTTAGAAAAGTTATGTGTTGGGACATAACAAACTGAGATTCAGATTTCTCTGGAAGGTTCCAGAGTGGTGTTCAGCAGCAGTGCTGCAACTTCAGTTCTCTTGTTGATTTGGACGTAAGTTTGGGTTTTTTTGGTGTTACTTTTGTGACAAACTTATTCTTAGCATTGACCCTTTTACTCCTGTTGTCTGAGCCAGCTTCATGATGTGCATTTTCCATAGGAGGTGAGAATGAATCAAACCTACTCATAGAGCAATGTGCCAATAGCAGAAAGCAAAATGAATTTTTACTTCTGTGCACATTTCCATGTAGCTGTTGAGGGAAGTGCTAACCTTCCCTCTAATGGCAGTGGAGGCAGAGAAGAAGAAACTGTGGTTTTGAGAAGGACAATGGGGCAGAACAGGGTGAAGTCTAAAGATAGGTCCAGACTTTAGAAAGAAAGAAAGGTTTCCTGCATTAAGGAACCATAGTTATGTGCCTGTGTACAATGAAAGTAGGATAAAATAAAGGAAGAAGACCTGCACACTGTTTAGCTGCTTTACAGTAGAAATGGGAAGAGACAAAGACGCAGAATGTTGAGATGCATTCAGCTGAGGTGAGACAACCTTAACCCTAGCTGTGTGTGGCATACATTTCAGGCCAGGGCTGGAGAGTTTGCTTCCTCCTTGAAGGGCAGTGTTCTGCGGCTGCTGCTTGATGCCGGGTTTCTCTTCTTGCTGCGCTTCTCGCTGGATGATGCAGTGGATAATGTCATGGCAGCATCTGTTGGTGCTCTCCGGGCTCTGCTGGTGTCACTGGATGATGAGGTGAGACAGTCATTCAGTGGTTGGGTTTGATTTCATGTTGAGCTGTTTACAGGAATCAGAATGAGGAAACATGGTAAGTAGCTTGAACAAAGGCTTTCTGGGTGAGTTAGCTGATGGTGAATAGAACGTCATTGCTGTGCTTTGGGACGGACAATGGAGCATGTTATCCCAGTTTGAGAGATTCAAGTGTATTTTTTTTCCTCCTGTTTGAATTAGCTCTGTCCTATAAGTAGATTTCAGTACAGGCTGCTGAGTTTCTTTTTCTTTTGATATCTTTGTAGTCTAGATCAGGCTGCTACTAGTTTATGTGTAGAATTTAGGGTGTTTTTTTTTTTAATATGGCCCCTTATGTTGTTGTTTTCTTATTTTATACTTTCTCTTATTTGATAATTTTCCTGCTTATTAACAGATTAAATATTCTTCCTGCTTTATGAGGCTATTATGCCTCATAATGCTGTTTTCTTTTTCTCTCATTGTCCATTTTCTCTTGTCCTCATGTGGTTTTGTAACACTGATACATGTCTAAATTGTCCTTCTCATGTGTTTCTTTTCTCCTTGATGCTTTTTCATTGGTTAGAAGGTTGAGACTTCGTGGAGATTTTCAGAGCTACTGGAAAGCCCTGAGCAGCAAGATAAAGATGTATTCCTGGTTGGACAGGATCAGTCTGTTATAGGCAAAGCATGCTGTGGGCTGTGTTACAAGTTCCTTCCTTGAGAGCTGCTCCTGTGTCCAACTGCAAAGGGGCTGGTGTTAGAGAAGAGTGGATAGAAGCCCCCTGTAACTTCTACCAGGCCTGTAGAGCTATGCCTAGTGGGAGGCAAGAGAGATGGAGTAGGTAGCATTCTCCACATTGTGCTCCTTTTTTAAGCTATGAGCCTAATGGAGTTCTGCTAAATGAGTCTTGCTCACTGATGGTAGATAATTAATGTAACAAATCTGCTTCTTAATGTTCTTTTCTTTCTCCTGATATTACTCTGGTTTATAACTTTCTGCAGTGTTCTTGGTTTTCAGATCAAAGCCTGTGGTGTGATATCTTGTATAATCAGGGATTTCTGACTTTTGATGCCAGAAGCAGCACTCTGAGTGCTGTATCAGTATATTTTCGAACTTGGAGAGTCCTTCCTAGAACCTGGTGTTACTGAATTTTAAAAGGTCTTTGAGGAAGGGACAGGGCTGGAAGTCTGACCTTTCGCTCCAGGATTTGTGAGACAAATAGGATTTATCTGCATTATAAACACAGAAGATGAGCACACAAAAATTACTCTGTCTGAAGGTTTTGTTTATCCATCAATGGCTTTGGGAAGGAAGCAACTTTCTTTTTGTTTGCTTTGAAGGCCCAGCTACTTTCATAGAATCATAGAATCAACTGGGTTGGAAGAGACCTCGGAGATCATCGAGCCCAACCCTACCATGGTTTCTAGGCCATGGCACTAAGTGCCACATACAGTTTAATCTTGAAAACCTCCAGGGATGGTGAATCCACCACCTCCCCAGGCAGCCCTTTTGTCTCATGCTTTCCTTCTCTTGGTGGAAGGAAGACTGTAGTGCCAAACTCTGTATTCCAGATGGACTCATAGCTTAATCCCCAAAACTCAGTCCTTTTCTGACCACGTCATTCACCGTCTTTAGTTAATACTGATTTTTCTCTTTTTTTTTCTTAATGTCTGATAATAACTTGTGCTTGCTTGGTATTCAGCAGTTGAAGTTTACCACTTCACTTCTGACTAATGTGTTAGTTATTTCTGATTGCGAGTTCAGGAAATGGAAATTTATTAAGCAGTGCAAGTAATTTGATTTGGATGTCTTTTATGTTCTAAAACATTTTGGGGAAGTAGGTCTGTTATGGGAGCAGTCTCCTCTCTGAAGAGTTGAAAGCTCACTTACTGCACTAGAACTTGAGAGCATCTGACACTGTCATTAGCTGTGAACAAAAAAAAGGGGTTTTTCTATTTGCTGAAGCTGAGGGGTGTTCAAACAAAAGTAAAAAAAAACATGACTAAATACACAAAGCAGTCTTTATTTTATCATACCAATTTTTGCATGATATTTTTTTGTTATTTGTGACCTAAATTCCACACAGGTCCAGAAATGGAAATAGAACACTAAATGCCAAATTTCATTTTAATTTCTAGAGCCTTGGTGGTCTGTTTATTTATTTGTACTCTTTTTTTTTTTTTTTCAGTTAAGCTGAATTTCTGTTACCAATGTAGTGAATTTAGTTCACATCATAGTAATTGCTTTTCATGGTTTCCCAAGTGTGTGTGTGTCAGGTTAAAATCACATCCCTGAAAAAGAAATGCATTCTACTTGTATGTGTTTAGAATAACCTTTATGTTCCTGTTTTAATGAGCCTACATAGGAATCAATAAAGCTTTCCATAATCAAAAGCATCCTTGCAAATTTTTGATTTCTTTGTGAGAATTCTGTTTTATATGCTTTTGCTCTCCTTGCAGAAATATCTTGATTGGACTTTCTCATGGTACCAAGGGATGGCTGCATTCCCCTTTGTCCCCAGCAATGAGGAGGAAGAGGAGGAAGAAGAGGAAGAAGTAAATGGAGCAGAGAAATCACAGGATAAAACATTAAAGGATGAAAATAAGTCAGATGCAGATGTGGCCCGATACGATGTTGTAAAGGTAAGCACAGAGTTAGACCCAAAATCTTTTTAGGAAAATGGGCTCAGCACAGTGCTTGTATGCTACTGGAACAGCTACCCTCCTGTCCATGTGGGAGCAGAACATTCTGAACAAGAACTAGAACTCGTGCCTAGATGTTGGTTGTTATATTTCTGTCATATATTACCAGGAGGATAATTTTCTTGGTCTCTTAAAATGTTGAGACTTGACTTGTGTGATTGCAGTATCTTTAATATCATTAATATTTCCTCTAGGGAAATTGACAACAAGCACACTGGTGACCTTGTAAGACTTGCTGAAAGACTACACACAGATGTGACTTTCAAACTCATTGACTTGAGCTAAAAGTGAAAATGTTCCAGCTGTTTTTCAAATGTCTGTATGTGCTTTTGTGAAGTTAAACAGGAGTAATACTACTAGATAGTTCAGAACTATTAGATTTGTACAATGATACTCTTTTTTTGTTTGACTTGAGGTAGCTACTTAACATTTCCTCAAATTTCATTCTCCATATTTGCATTTCTCAGTTAAAGAGTTTAACAGCATTTGGAAGGAATTCTTCCCATATCTTAAGCCTAATCTCTTATTTCTCGTATTAGATCTAAAAATAGCAATCTTTGTTATCTCAAACCCAGCCTTGGTGGAGCTGATGCAATTCTGCTGCAATTGCCTGCTGCAATCATTAAAACCTTTGGTCACATCACTTAGTCCATGTTCTTCAGCTTGTGTTCAAATGGGACTTGGTTTAAAAGCTTTACTGGGTGAATGAATTACTGTACTTGTGCATCTGGTCTTGGTTAGAGGCTTCATGATTTCAGGTGTGTGATGCTGTTCCAAAAACTTGTAGATAGGCGTGAAATCTGGTTGTGATTCTGGAAACAGTTGCATGGTTCAGCGTATAGGGTTTTGACTTGTTCCAAGTGCCCTGACCTCAGAAGGTGTTTGGAATAAAATTCTCCACTGTGAATGGAATTTCACCACACCTGCATGCTAGCTGTTACAACCTCATTATTCCAAACAGTTGGAAAGAAGTATTTAAACTAGCTGCAGCACTTGGTCAGGCCCAGAACTACAGCTTGTTTGGCTGTGACTTCTTAAAATATCCATACTGCTAACTCAGGTGTTAGGGATTTGCCTTTTTCCAGAACCAGGAATTCATAACATGTTGTATAAACTGATGCTTTGTTTCCTGGCACTGCCACTGATTGTGGTCTTCTGTTCAGTGAACCATAAAATAAAAATCACATCATCCCTATTCATCTTTTTTTCCTACTGCAAAATAGGAATTTGTGTCTGTTCTCTGCTTCTGTCTGCTTTCTCTGACATGACAGGCCTGATAGACAGTGCTGCACTAGCCAAAATGATTCAAGGAACATGAGAATCCTTCTCAGCAACAGTAGTTTTTAATAGTCCTTTGTAGGGA
>NW_008675154.1:22351-24401 GCF_000695815.1 Acanthisitta chloris
AGTTTTATACTCTGGAAAACACAAGTATCCAAACCCCACCAGTGCTCTGATTCAGAACAGAAGTTTAGGCATTCATGCTCCCTTGAGGTAACTCTTGTTCACTTGCTAGTGTACTGCAAATCCACAGAAACTTATTTCTGTTTTTCCCCCACTGCTAACTTTGAAACAGTCTGCAGAAGATGTAATTGAATCTGCTTTTGTTGTCCAGCAACGGAAGTGCAGAGAGCAGTCGTTTAGAGCACAATGGATTTGTTTGTTAAAACCTTTCAGGGTCTTTTGAAGACACGGATCCAGCACCGGCTGAGGTACATCCTAGAGGTGGTACGACCTGTTCCAACAGTAGTCCTGGATATACTGCACATCCTCACCCACATAGCAAGGCACTCCTCTGAAGCATGCAGCCAGGTAAATCTGTTGTACAGGAGTTCAGGAATGATAGAAGAAGGTTTGAAAAAGGGAAGAAAGAGCAGGTAAAGTTATGGCAAGGAGATCAGATGAACTTGTCTGTTTTGCATATCTCCTGCATGTCTACATAACTGCAGACTTGTAGTCATTTTTGCTGCCTGCTATTTCTCTGCAGCTGCTAGACTGTCCTCGGTTGATTGAGACCATCGTCAGGGAATTTCTCCCTACTCAGTGGAATCCCCAAGTGGCTGAACCAGGGTTTTTACTTACCAGTCTCCATGGAGTTGCTTGTGCCACTGCTATGAAGTTCATCCGAGTGTTGGCATCTGGTGGACGAAATGCAACAGCCAGGCTGGTGAGTGGTGCTCAGAAGAGCTTTTCTGATTGCAATGGACTTTGCTCTCTGTGTCTTATTTTCTCAGTAAAGAGAGAAGATTAATTGGAGGTGATGCTGAGCTGAAGCTGAAGTAGTCATTGTGAAGAAGGTGCTTATGTGTGTTTTGAAGGAATTGCTGACAGCATCATGATGATGTGTACCAGCAGAAGAGCTGCCTCAAGCTTTTGTCTGCTTTTTTTTAATAGTTTACGTTGTGCAGTTATGCAAAATCATGGGGCTTGGCACAGTGATGCTGGCCAGCAGCAGATGTTTAAAGCACACATTGGTGTGTGATGCTCTGTACTCTCCCACGTGGTGAGGATGGTAAGACATTGGAACAGGTTGCCCAGGGAGGTTGTGGATGCCCCAATCCTGGCAGTGTTCAAAGCCAGGTTGGATAAAGCCTTGTCTAGTGGAAGGTGTCCCTGCCCATGGTTGAGGGGCGCAGGGTTGGGACTAGATGATTTTTAAGATCCATTCCAAACCCTTAAAATTCTATGATTTTTTTTTATTCTATATTCCAGTGATAGGCAGCATAGGACTGTATAAACCAGTGACTTAATCACTGTCCTTGTGTTCTACAACCTTGCTTGAACTTTTCTGCCATTAATTTGTCTTAATAACTTTGAGGTGTTTATCAGTATTTTCAACTCTTAACTTCTGGACAGGTTTTCGACTTCAGAGATAATTGCATTCACTCATCTAGGATGTCATGCTGGTGCTATAAATGCATAAAATCTACTGAGAGCAGCCCCCATAACATTGAAAAGAGCACTTCTTAGGGTTTTTGGTTCAGTATTGTTAGCAGCACCTAACAAATTGCCATCTGGGAAATTGCTAGTATCAACAGAACATCAGTCTGTGCTATACAATATAGAGAATAATGTGCTGCTGCTGGACAGTGGGATCTTTAAGGGCTGTAAGTGGTGCTAGGAACATAATAGAATAAAATTCAGAGATTTTTCTGTTTCAGGCTTTGTGTACTCCAGGTGTTTCAAGGCATGCAAAAATTGCTGACAAGGTGCCTGATACTCAGGCTTTGGTTCCATTGCACTCTCATGTGGCTTGTTACATGCACTTTAAACATGGGAATGCAAGACAATAAAAAACTAAATTGAAACCATCAGTTTGGGAATTTACTGTATCTAACAACAAAGTTCTTCCTCCTGGAAGTCAATTTGACTTTGTCCTCTGTTCTGTAGGAGAGATGTCAGAACTTACAGTTTGATTCATCAGCTCCTTTGCTTTCTTGTTGGTGTGCATTGATTT
>NW_008675154.1:24425-52990 GCF_000695815.1 Acanthisitta chloris
TTTTAAATTATCTGTAATATGATCTTTGTTTAGACAGAGCACACACAAGATTTTGTGTGTGGGGGAGAAGGAAAGAGAAGCTCTTTTTTATGGTTAAGTAAAAATATCCAGTTGTAGGGGAGGATAAAAATCATTTCTAGAGAACTGCAAATGAGTCATGTCATGCTTAATTCATACTAAAATAACCTCAGAACATTTCCAAGGCATCAAAATTCTATAACCTTATGAAGATGATAGGCAGGAGGTGCCCATTTTACAAAATAAACACAGAATCATAGAAAGATTTAGGGTAGAGAACCTCTGAAAGCCATTTAGTGTGACCTCCCAAAAAGAATGTCAGCATCACTTCAGTACTTCTGTACACAGTGTTTTTCATACGGTATTATCTTTACATGTAATCTTGACTAATGGAGTGCTATTTATGACTATTTAAAGAAGGTAATTATCTTTTTTTAAAAAAAATCAGTTAAGTGCTGCAGAGAGCATCCAAAATAAGAGTGTGTGGGCTTGACAAACCTCTGTCAGAAAAGATTTAGGTGTGGTTGTTTTGTGTTAGGAATGGATTAGGTAACCCCTAGGCATCCCTTCCAGAAATAC
Source organism: Acanthisitta chloris (assembly GCF_000695815.1). Lineage (NCBI taxonomy): Eukaryota > Metazoa > Chordata > Aves > Passeriformes > Acanthisittidae > Acanthisitta > Acanthisitta chloris. Next base: position 25,023 of record NW_008675154.1, read on the forward strand.
TTCTCTGTTAATAGCCATTGACCGTTTGCTTATCCTTTGTAGTATGCTCTTTAAGATTACACAAAATGAAAACAGATTTGAACAGTGCAAGAGAAGCATAGAATGAGCTGAATTGAAATCTGAAGCTTTTTTGTGTGTTAGAGTAATGAGGTAATGATGCATGCAAGCCCATATCTTTTTGACTTTTTTGTTGTTCAGTCTTTTTGTTTTTTGGTTTTTTTTTGTTTTTTTTTTTGGCTTGTGTTACAGCTTAACAGATTTGAAATGAAAAGTCGATTAAGTCGATTTATAGCTGAAGACCCACTGGATCTGCTTCTGCCAAGGGAAGAAGCCATCAAGCTAAGCACCGAAGCCTTCCGGCTGTGGGCTGTGGCTGCAGGCTACGGCCAGGCCTGTGATCTCTACAGGTACAGCCCAAAGCTGGAGAAATGGGGCTGGAGGGCACAATAGAGAAAATGGACATCTTGTTCCAGAAGGGCAAATAGAGAGATCTCCAGGCACAGTGTCTATACCCTTTGGGGTGTCTTATCTCACATCCTCTCACCTCCTGCGGTAAAACTCAGTTTCTAAAGGCATTTGTGTTGAGTATTGTCTTTTTCTAGTTTTTCATTACCTCCGGTGTTTAAGCACTGATATTTTGTTGATTCTCCTTTATGCTATGGGAGAGCACTGTAATTTTTTAGGGCTACATCTTTTCCCCTTGAAGGCATGAATAATGTGTGCTTGCGTGACATCAAGGCACATAGTTTACAGCACACCTGGGATTGAATCTGATTGATCTAAGGGCAGTCTGTGGACAGCAGTCACCAGCTTGCATGCTCAGTGAGGCAGACCGATGCAGACAAACTGCATTGACTTTCAGTTGAGTACAAGTACTTGTGCTTGACTGCCAAGGTCTGCACTGGCATAAGTCTGACCTAGCTCAAGCATTGAATCTTCTTTTTGTAATTGCACTGAAGTGGAAGGAGAGAGATGGTTATGGAATTGCTCTGAAGAGGTGTAAAAGGGTGGGCAGTACTGAGTTTCAAAAGGGAGATTCTCATCCATGACAATATTTTATGTTCTCTGGCACAATCAGGTTAGTTAAAAAGACTAAACTGTATGTAGTAGTTTAGTCCTGTAAATAATGTTGTGGGAGGAATCAGAAGATTTCCTTCAAGTTTCAAGATTATCACTGAGGATACTGTGGCTGAGAGTTTGAGAACTATTCCCTAGCAAGAATAAAATTAAAGTAGTTTTTCCAAGAGATAATCAGTGCTTGGAGACAGAATATTAGGTAGGTCCCATTCAAATGAATTTGTAAGTGCAGTATTCTTCCTTTGTCATCTTTTTTCCAGGTCTGTTTATTTTTGTTATTGTGGTGGTGATTATGATTCTCATAATCTCATTTTAGCAGTCTTTATAAATAAGTGGTGGGAGAGTGTAAAGAAAATAAAGCCAGGCTCTTCCAGTGGTATGAAGTGAAAGTACAAAAAGCAATGGACACAATTGGAAATACAGGAAATTTCACTTAAGTGTAAGAAAAGATTTTTTTAAAAGCGGTCAAACCATGGAGCATGTTGCACAGCAAGATAGTGGACTCTTCATCGTTGAAGATATTCAGAATCCTACTAGATGTATTTCTGGGCAATCTTGCTCTAGCTGACCTGGCTTGAACAGGGAGTTGAAGTACAGATGACATCCAGAGACCCTTTCCAAATTCATCTATTCTGTGATTCATACTATAGTGATCTCTACCCTGTGCTGGTGAGGATACTGCAGTCCCTGCCCAAGTTACTCAGCACTTGCCGTGGGAAGAGCCCTACGATGGAGTTGTCTGTCCAGCGAGCTGCAGCAGTAGTTACTCTGCTGACACATGTGACACAAACAGCAGGCTGCACGGCAGAGCTGCAGGCCAAGCTGAGCAGGTAGGCCCTCTCTCACCAGTTCTGTGCATGTAATTGTCACCCTGTCTTCCCTTTATTTGGTTTGGAGGCCTGGCTATCACCTTTCTTTTCCCCCTCATTTTCAATGGTTTACTGTCCCACATGTGAATACCTGCATGGTGGGGTGTGTTCCTCTGACTCAATAGCAGATTGAGTGTCTGGACTGACAGCTAGCATGGTAAGAGGCAAAGGGCAATGTTAGGCAAATGCCCTGCTGAAAGGAGCTAGAATGCTCCTTTGACCTTCCCTTGGGGGTAAAGAAAGTAACCTTCCTGAGGTTTAGAGGAAGCAACCTCTCTGCAGAGACAAAGATGGAACAGGATTAAGAGGTGGTTGACTTTGATAGACGTCAGAGCCGTAGGATTTCCTGAAGGAACAGGGACTTTTTCTGGTGGAAAGCAAGAAACTTTAACTAAAGCTGAGTACTGAGATAGCATGTCTGGTACAGCTAGAGCATAGCTCAGGGACAGTAGTGCAGGAGGAGAAATTTAAGTTTTTATAAGTAGATTCTGCATTTATCCTTTCTGCCTAGATTGATTTGGTCTGGTCTGTGAGAGTATGCAAAGACTTTTTTTTCCCCCCTAGTTGCTGTTGTTGAGGATTGCCTTCTGGACTTGTTATGGTTTAACCCCAGCCAGCAGCCAAGAACCACACAGCCTCTCACACTCCCTCCTCCCTCCTCTTCCCCCTAAAAGCACACAGGACTACATGGAATTGAAAATCTTGTCTTAAAATTGATGTTTTGGAGAGAAAGTTGTTTCTGAGATTATTTGCTATCCTGTGTGATTCTTCTGTTGTGTTGCAGTAATAGCTCAGAAGATAGTGAACAGATTCCACCTCCTCCAGTAGCATGGAATCAAGTGTCAGGCTTACAGCCCTTCCTTGAGACGAGTCTGAAAAAAATCCTCCAGGAGATATCCCAAACAGAGACTTGGCAAACTCTCCAGCCTCTGACCACAACTTGTGTGCTTTACTTGGGAGTTTATTACAGTGCTTACAGCCAACAGGTAAGGCTGAAAATACACGGCTTCTCATCTCATCAGCATCAGCTTGTGTATTACCTTTGAAAATCTGAACTTTATAGGCAGTGCTGAAGACAGGCATCTGGCTGATGACTAGATTTTTTTTACCACAGCCTGTATCTAGGCTATGTGGCATTTAGGGTCACATAAGTCTGCTGACCCTGTACATTAGCAGTGCCAAATACCTGTCTTCCTTTCTTTCTTCCTTTGGGATCAGAGTCTCAATCAAGGTATGTAGTCATGCTGTGACTGTTCTGATTTACTGCAGATATCCAGAACATGAAGCAGATACAACCTAATTTAGTTTGGCAGTCCTTTTTCCTAGTAGAATAAATCAAGTCATGCATTTTTGCATTTGCTTTGGTCTGAGTGCTTACATGTGGACACTTTACACTGTAGTCATCTGGCTGGCAGACTGAGCATTAAAGGGTCATGCCATATGAACTTTAGATAGGAAACAATAAAGATAAATTTATTTGTTACCCTACTGATATTGAAGGTCAAATTCTGTAACATAGTTATAGTTGCAGTATGTGACCATCTTTTAAAGTGAGTTTTCTGAAGGTGACACATCAGTGTGATGCTGTTAAAGAATAATGTCTTCTGCTTTAGCTACCTTAAAGATTCATATTCTAAAGACAAATGGAATTTTCCTCTTTACTGCCCAACTGCTGTGCCTGAGTTCTAACCTGGGATAGCTGTCTTCAAGGTGTGGAGGGAGGTAAACTTGCCAAAAGCCACTATTAGGTGTGGCTGGGTAGAAACTGCCAGTATCTCTCAAAGATGTCTTCAGTGCCCCAGAAGTTGGTAGTACCCTTCACATGCTGTCATTATGTCCTGAGAATGAGAGAACCAGGATAACCAAGAGTAATATGTACTTCTAACCTTTACAGATGTCCCAGAAGAGTGGCTGACAAAACTTAAGTCCTTGAACTGTGTGTGCTGGGTTTTTTAATTTCCAGTTAAAATAAAGTTCAGTTATCCACTTGTGGTTAGATAATCTTTGAATGAATTAGTGTGTACTGGTACCTTCTTGGAATATTCTTGGTAGATTACTCAGAACTAAACATCTTCACATAGGTTTTACTGATTTCTGGAGGGGGATTTCACCTGGGGGAAAATCAGATTTTATGTAGTGGAAATAAGTGTTTCTTTATCCCAAATCAGCATTCTAATGAAGGCAAAGAGCATTTAAATTTGTCAGCATGTTCCTTCAACCTGGAATATTGCTCACTAGGGTCAGAACAATTTTGATGGTTCTCTAAAAGCCACAAGTCCTCCTCTGTACAGTGTTCATTCACAGTCATGCTTTGATGGGTAGGTCAATCACACTTGTGGTTTTTTGGGGGTTGTTTTTTTTTTTTGTGAATTTTTTTTTTTTTTTTGTATTTTTTTCTTTTTTGGAGCCCTTCATGGTGTCACTCAGATTTCTCAAGGTAGTTCTGATCACCTCTGTGCCATCTTCAAGTTAAATAGAAAGAGATAGATGGTGTGGGGAGGAGGGTTTAGCCAAGTTTTCATTTAGGGAATCTTGGTCCCAAGCATCCCATACCTTTCTTCCAGGTATTTGGTAATTAAGAATCTCTGCGATGCATTTTAATACTTGAGTGTGAGAACACCTTTGGATGCCAGCTCTTGGCTTCCACACTACGACCAGTGATGCCAGCTCCAGCCTAGAGCAGTACCACTGTTAAGGTGCTGTGGTCCGGCAAAAAATACAATAAACACAGAGAAAGCAATTAAATCAATGTCTTTTTACCCTCACTGGAATGCTGTTTTCATTCACCATCTTTTCCTGTCTTTCTTCATGTCTTTTGCAGCCAACAGTCAACCCAATTGACTGCTTAGAGGAACTGGAACATTTAACATCTGAGGTGCTGCAGCCCCTGCTCAGCCAGCCAGCCATACACAGCATGTGGGATTTGCTCAGGTAAAACCATTTCACTGCTAAGATGCTGCTACCAGAGCTAAGAGAGCCTCATTTCTATACTGTACTGTATGACAGTTCTCCCAGCTCCTATTTCTTTTGCCCCAGATATGTGAATTAGAGTGCAGTAGGACTCTGTCTACACTCAGCTTTATCTTCTCTCTCCTTTATCTTCACCTCACAGAGGTTTTCCAGTTCCTCCTTTTCTACTGGTGCTGCTACATCTCTGCTTTACCTTGTGGCTGTGTTTTTCATATCAATTTCAGATTGATTTTAGTCACTCTTGGCTTTGATTATTTGGTTTCACTGGTTTAAAAAAATAGAAAGTAACATTAGTCAAGTCCCTCTAACATGAGGTGGTGAGTGTGTGTGTGTGCATGTGTACCATTCATGTGCTCTCTGTGATGCTGCTTATATCAAATATTTTAACTAGATTCATGTCTTTTAGCTCCTGCAGAAAAGTGAAAGGCCAGATAGCAAACTCTTCTTTCAGACATATGGATAACATAAGCTCTGAGTCTGAGAACAGTTAAGCATTGCAGATATTCTGTCTTTCTGCTGTAGGGAGAACCTCCTTACTAGGCTGTGATCAGTCCTCTGGATGAGGTGTACTGAAAAGACCTAACTTGTAGTCAGGGAGACACCTGTCTGCTTCTGAGAACATCTGATACAAGGGGCACTTGAAATTTTTGGTTTTAAGTGGTATTTATATGGTCACCAAACATTGTATTCTTTTATGACTGAGACTGAGGTCTGAAGCTCTTGGCACTAAAGCTTTTCAACACAAGAGCACTCGTTAGGTCCTTTTCTGCCTGTCCTTGAGGTCTGAAAACAATGGGTTTGGGCAGGCTATAAAAGCCCATCAACAAGAATTCTCCTTGAGTGTTCTTAACATTGAATGGTAAAAATGAAGACCAGCTAATCTCTGCCTTAATACTTTCAATTTTGTCTAAACTTTCTGGGCAGATTAGGGCCAGGAGCTCAGTGTACTCTGTGAACCCCAGATGTGTTCATACATATTCTACATGTAATGCCAGTGGTAGAAAGTGCAGTGCATTTAAACAATTAGTTTTCTGTCACAGAGTAATGATATGGGTCTTTGACAGGGTTTCCCTATTGCCCTATTACTGTTGAGCAGCATGCTTGTGGTCACTCTTCCTTGTAGTGGTCTTGTCTGTACAGACATGGTTTATCTAGTGTGGGCCCCACAAACACTGCTGGTGTGAAAAGTTCTGGTTTTGCCTGTGGAGAGAACACACATGTGCCAAGAGTGTTTTGCATGGTCATGTTCATGTACATTAAAGCTAGGTTCTTCCTGAATAGAATTAAAAAATACGCATTTCATGAGTACATAAGGGACAGCATTTTTGCAATGTCAATTTTGGAGATATTCTGGCTTTTTGGCTTTGCCTATAAGGTTATTATTGAAATGTCTTGAGTGGGTGTGCAGTTTTATTAGCCTGGTTTGCATATGTATGTGGGGAAATGTGGTGAGTTTTTAAAAATCAAAGGTCCAATGCTGTCAAATGTTTGATGTCGGAGATGCATCACTGCATCAGTATTTCTGATTATCATGACCAATTTAGCTGAAGATTAGAATTCATGACAGCTCACTGGCATTAGCTTGTATGGCAGTAGTGCTCACATGACCAGGCATGATACTAGTTTTATCTGGCACAGTCCTCAGGTCTTCCATTTTACTGCGATGTGGTACAGCTCAGATAGATAGTACCATTTCTACAAGATAATTCCTCACAAGTATGAATGCTTTCAACCTGACTCTTCTCTCTTTATTTGTTCACACAGGCCATGTTCTGCTTTGTGCAACCCTCTGTCATGTTCCCCAGCACCAGAATCTGTCTTCAGCATCGCATCTCTGAGTTGCACTGGAGGCAAACCTCCTTTGAGCCTGGTTGGCTCTAAGTCACCTTTCCCCTTCCTGACTGCCCTCCTGTTTCTCATCAATAGCATCACTCACATTCACAAGGGTCTGACCAGCAAGGTGAGAATAGACATTTTCACTGTAAATTTTAGGTGAATGATGATATACTTGTGAGAGAGGTTACTCTTTGTATCTTCCCAGGATTAAAAGAGATGTTAGACGGACTGTTAAAAAACTAGTGTGCTTTTTTATTTAAAAAATGCCAAAGTACGACAGAGAGAAATAATTCCATTTTCAGAACAGGTGGGCTGAGGGTCTGAAAAATGTCTTGCCTTTGGATTCCAATATCCAGTTGACACCAGGAAGCTGGAATTAGAGAGCAGGTGATGCTTAAAGGGTGGCTTTATAAAGAATGCTGAGAAGAGGTGAATAACTGTTCTTTGGCTAAGCAAAATAGATAACTAGAGTGTCAGTGTAGGAAGGGCATGGTTGGAGCATATATAACAAAGAAAAAAGGGGTAATATTAAACAAGAGAATGAGTGTTACAGTGACTGAAGAGGTTCCTTCCTACTTCAGGTTGTTCTGAATTTTTAGAATGAGTGAGTCACGGAAGATTGCAGACTCTGAAGAAGAAAAGTCTGAGCTGTATAGAGATGGAGTACCTAGCATAAGCTTTTTTAAAGCCTTCCTCTGTCACCTTGTGTTGAATTAGCTGACTGCTTACTAATATAAGCAGTAGGTTACTAATATAAGCAGGTTACTAATGTAAGCATCTAGCCAGATGAGGGAAAAAGATTCTAAGTCAGCCTTCTGCCTTACAAAGCACTATGGATAATGTAGGCAGTGTCAATTGGTTACCTGTGATGGGGATGGTCATCATGGATGAGCCCTGAAGCAGAAAAGCAGATATTTATCAGGTGGTTTTTAAATACCTGTTTTGGAGTAGCCAACAGGAATTCTCATATGAGAAGGTATGGGGTAGGCCTTGGAGAGGGCTGTGTTTTACTTTCGTCCAAGCACAAACTGTCTTAATAGTATTTGCCTCCCCTTGTGATTCTTTTATAGTACAGTTCTGTGCTGGTCTTCAGAGGCTTGAAGGATTATCTGCATCAAAGCTGGCAGACTGGACCTCCTTCTGTAACTCCCTCATCTGCATGGATCCTGCGCCATGAGTATCATCTGCAGTACTTCGTGTTAGCATTGGCTCGGAAAATGGTATCGTTATTAGTCCTTTCATTCTTTCACCTGACTTCGCTGACAACTGGTTTTCACATCTGTGTTGTTTCTTGTATCAGATTTAGGTCTGGTGGCTGTTCAGCTGTCTTTTATGCCCCATCAGCAAATAACATCTTTACAGTTACTGATGTGAGGATTTAGTTGCAAAATACTTTGGATGGCAAAATTGTATTTTTGCCTGTCTTTGTGATAGAGTGAGAACAAAGGTTTCAAGTGTGCTGCTAAAAAAGATGTCTGATTATCTAAGGCAGTCAGGGGACACAGGAAGATCCCTCAGTACGAATGCTGACAGCTCTTGCAGTCTGCCTCAGTCTTTTGCTTTCCAGCAAGATCTATGTCTTGGTTGACCCTCCTGTCCTTGTTGATTGTCTTGTTGACAAATGATATAGTGCTTTATCTGTTTTGTTTCCTGTACAGGCAGGCACTTGTCCGGATTACATGCAGCATGCCTCACTCCATCACTGTGTTGCCATGGCATTGCTAAGCCGTCTGTTGCCAGGGAGTGAGCATCTGGCTCATGAGCTCCTACTGGATCTTGCCTTTAATCCAGAGTTTCTTCCGTAAGCTTTGCATTTTTAATTTCTCTAGTCCGGTACATGGGAAAACTTGGGCAAAATGTTAAAATCACGTTGACACTGCAATTTTTTCATAATTTCTGCAGTCATGGAGCCTTCTAATCAAACAAGCACTGTTGTTGCAGATTTCTGTCTGATGTACCAATGTTGAGAAATGTGACCAGTTTATTTTCTTCTGTGACAAGGCTCTTGTGATTGCTGATAGAACTAATTCTCACTAAAGCCCAGCATCTGCCGTCCTGAGAGTAGCAAGTCTAGAAAATAAACTGAAATTTGACACAGCCTGAAAAGCTTAATGAATCTTCCCCAAACCCTTATTATACAAGTTCTTATGCAAATTTTTGCTGATTCAACCAAATGTGATTTCTTCCACCTTGCACTGGAAGAAATCATGAGCATCTCAAATGTGAAGCCTCCCATGTCTGGCCAAGAGCATGGTAGCAGCTGATCTTGTTCATCACAGCATCTTTGAAATTAGCCATGGAGCATCCTCTGTCGAACCAAGGGGGTTTTTTTGTTGCCTTTTTTTTTTTTTGTTAACAAAATGGTCAGTTTTTAGTCTGAGATCATTGGCATATGGATTTGACAAACACTCTCCACACACAGTTGTACCAGTCTGTATGGTTCCCTGGACCTTGCCACTGCCAGCTGCAAAGCTGCTGTTTTGAGAATTGTCTTACAGATTCATGTTGACCTTATATGATATGGAGTATTTAATTTCAGCACCCTGACATCTGTGTAAGTAAGTAGATTGCCTTTTTGGACAAGGAGTTTCAGCTTCCATACCAGACTGCTGGCATTGTGTGGAGGTTTTTCATGGCAAGGCCTTAGTGTTGGTAACTCCAAATATAGTTCTGTGAATTTCCTGTAAATACCAGGATTGCTGGTGCTTTACAGGTGCTCTGTATTAGTATAGCTGAATGCTGTAGAAAGTGTTGCACATGCTGTGCATATACTGTTCTCCCTGATACAAGAAAATTGTAGAGATTAGTTTCTGTGGTGGTTTGTTAGTTTGTTTCTTAAAGTGATGCTGGTCTTTATCTTACAGTGAAGGGAAAGCTGGAGGGCCAGAAGCAGCTGACTTCTCTGATATCCTACATCTGGGTACCAGTGCCAAACTGGCACAGCCTGGCACTGCGGCAGCAGTTTTTTCAAAGGTTTCTCGTGGTGCCCTGCTGAGAGAGTCATACCAGAATCTGCCTGTCATTCGTTCCTGCTACCTTTCTCATTTTGTCCACTTGCAGCCTACCCTTACACGTTCCCAAGCATCCTACCAAGGGCGGAATTACCTCATCCAGTCCATGCTGCTTCCTGAGGTCAAAGGACCCATCCTGCCTTCAGACTGGCCATTCTTTCCGCTCATCCGCCTCTACAACAAAGTGACTAATGCAGAGACCTGTGGGGCTATACTGAACTCTCTCCCACTTGATCTTGTCAACACTGTGACCTGGAACCTGCAGTGGGTCTTGTTGCTAGAAACTTGGCGTGCTAAAACCCTTCAGAGCACCCCTACTGCTGCCAAGCTTGCACGGCTTATGTGTGTCTTCCTCACAGGCAGTGACCTCTTTCTAGAAGCACCAATTCACCACTACACAGCTGCCCTTCTCTCTGTGTATTGCCAGCCCAAGGCCCTGGACTCGCTGAATTTGGATGCTCCTCTCCCTGGTTTGGCATCCTTTCATGATCTCTATATAAGTCTCCTGGAGCAGTTTGAAGGTGTCTCCTTTGGAGATCCCCTCTTTGGAGTCTTTGTTCTTCTACCTCTACAGAAGCGTTTCAGTGTTCATCTGCGTCTCTCTGTTTTTGGGGAGCACACAAATATCCTGCGGGCGCTGGGAGTGCCGTTACAGCATGTAAGGCTGGCTTATAGTAGTTGCCTGTCACAGCATAAGTTCTGGGTTATTTGGCTCTTGCCTGTGGTTCTCCAACCTTGATTTGGGCATCCCATCACTTCCCTGTCTTCCTTATTCCTCTATTCCACTAGAATAATCATGCTTTCTTTCCTTAGATTTTTTTCATTCTCCCTGAAGAGAGTCCAACTCATGGAATATAAAATAGAATAAGAACGGAGAACAATGTTATTTTTGATTTAAGGCTGTGACAGCAGTGTATACATTTTTTTGTTGTTCTCTTTTCTTTTTCTAAACAGCTTGATTGACTGTAAGTTTGAAGAACAGAGTCCAGCACCTGTAGGTGCAGGCCCCTGTCAAATAATCATTCTCAGACACCTGTTGAACTTTGTTTTGAGAGCAGATAGTGTGTGTATGTGGAGGGCAGGAACTGTGACATTGCTCAGTCTTCAGTTGAAACTGTCCCACACCCTACTTGGTCTAACGATTGAGAATCTTTTTCTAATGTATAAGCTGTATGTATGAAGGGCTAGTCACACCCTATGTTCTGCCAGCAATTACCTTTCCCTTAAGTATTTCACACATTGGTGAGAACCTTTTCCTTGCCCAGTGCATAGACAAACAGTCATTTTCTCAACCATGTTTCCACATTTAGTTATACCTGAGTTGTGCTCTGCTGGGTAACCCAGCAAGAAAATGTGGTCTGTCAAGTGCAGGACTGCATTTCTTTTGAATGAGCAAATCACAAGAGAGAAATTTTAGCTGTGTGGTTGAATATACTGTGTCTTCTTACTCTGAAATCAGTCGTCTTACCTGTGCCTAAAATCAGCAGCAGTAATAGGAGCCATGAAACATCTCTTGATAAAGCTGAAGAGTTTTTGAAAACACTTTGTCAAATGCCTGTCACATCAGTCAGTGTGGGCAAGAGCAGCTCTGCTGCAAGTGGGGGTCATGCCACCAGGGTACATCACATTGTATAGGTGAGCATGCACAAACAGCTGGGGAAGGGCACCCTTGAAGTCATGAACTTCCCCTCACTACTTAGACCCTTACAAAAATGGTAATGTTTCTGCTGGATGGGTTTGTTGCAGTTTCCTGTGCCTCTTGAGCGATACACTTCCCCTCCTGAGGATAACCTGAACCTCCTGCGACTCTACTTCCGAACACTGGTCACTGGTGCACTGCGCCACACCTGGTGCCCTGTTCTTTATGTGGTGGCTGTGGCTCATGTGAACAGCTTTATTTTCTCCCAAGAAAGCACAACACAGGTAGGTAATGAATCGTGAAACTTCAGAGCTGGAATCTTTTGGGGTTTGCACCTGCTCCTCTGAAGGGTTCAGTGTGGCTTGTGGTGAATCACTGACCTTGGGACTTGAAAAAAAAAGTTGTAAGCAAGTGTGTTGAGGACTGGTCAGCTGTTTGAGAATCCATGGATGAGGCAGCAGCTTTTGTTCATTATACACTAAAGCACTTGCATTACTGGTAGCCAATCCTACTTAAATCTTTGAAAGTCATCAGCTATGTGGGCTGTGGTATGGGGTGAAGAATAAAGCAGAAATGATGAGGAAGCTGATCAGGCAGAGAGCTTGTAATGGATTTGGGCTCTGCTTGGGCCATCTTAAGGTGCAAAGTGCTCTTTCCTTTCACTTTGCTTGGGTAACCAAGCAGAAACCCTCCTGTGGCCTTGGGGCCTCCAGCAATTAGTTGTGCTAACAACACTTCACCTCGGATCTACAGTTCTACCTGAAGGTTGAGAAGTCAGCTGAGATTCAGACCAGGGCAATGAAGAGAGAGGCAGGGTCCAAGGGATAGCTGTCTCAAGCACTTTCTGCTGGAATAAGCTGCTCATCATCATAACAAGCAAATCATCCTGGAGCGCTGTATGCCCATGGGCAAAGGTATTACTGCACCATATTAAGGAAGGTATGTGTTTTGTTCCCAGGAGACTGATGCTGCTCGGAAAAGCATGCTGCGGAAGACGTGGCTGTTGGTGGATGAGGTAGGATCTGTAAGATTCAGTTTGTGCCACTGGAAAATATGTTCTCCATACACTGTACTCTTACTTGTATCCAGATTTTGAAATTTGTGTTTAACTACCTTGCTAATTTGGGAGTGAGAGGAGATTAGCAGCAGGGTTTTGGCCTGTGATGGTTGTAAATATTGTTACCCAGTTCTTGTAGTAATTGAACTCAAAACACTGAGCCTGTTGGAACCTAGGTGAATCTCCTGTACCGTATTTCCATGCCACTTGTCCAAGCAGCATTATGTCTGGATAGTTAGAGGTCCTAGCCCAACCATGAATAGGTGGCCAGCAGTGATCTCCCTTAGCTCTTTGTTGGATGCCTCCCCTGAAAAGAACAAAACAAATGTAAGGTTTCTCTTTTTCTCAAGGAACCTGACAATGTCTGTCATTTGTGTGACAGAGCTGGGTCACTTGGTCCTCTATGATTAGTGTCCAGGGTAAATTTTTAGATCCCGTTCAAGTTGAGCTTCTGGCAAGAAGTCAATGTGAGGAACTGTTGAGAAGACAGTGGAGTTGTGTTCAAAAGAGGAATTCTGATGCAAATCAGAAGTCCATTTTATTGGATGAAACTTGCCTTTGATAGCTCTTCTATTGAAGATGTAGTTAAATATGTTGGGCATGATGGAATTGTGTATCTGCAGGTCACTGTTGTGAAGACAGAGTGGAGAAGATTAGATTCCTTTCAGACATGCTTAATGGTTGCCATTTCTTTCTTCAGAATTTGAAAAAGCACCTGCTGTACTACAGACTGCTGAATGCAGAGAGCCCTTTGGGATTTGACCTTTATGAGGAGCTCCCTCCCATGCGACTGAAATACCTGCAGATTGTGACACAGAAAGAAAATAAGGAGGACATACCAGTGCTAGACTCATAGCAAAACACTTGTGCAAGAAAGGGCCATGGTGAAGAATGGAAGACCTCAGTTTATACTTCACTGATGAAACTACTTGCAGTTCAGATGTTTTTAGTGTCTTACCTGGACACTCTTGGCATCTCTGCCAAGTGAAGCACCAGTAGAATGCTCCCAGCCCTGTGGAACCATACACATCTTGTCGAGATATGACAGTATGTGTGTGGTCTCTTTGTGATGAATGTTGGAGCATTTTCCTCTATTCTCTTTCAAGTTGTTCTGCTTGCCAAAGAAGGTGAGATTGTGTCTGAGAGGCACTGGACTGTTGAATAAACCAAAGGAAGTGGAATAGCTATTCTTTTCAGTCAGACTGGAAACTGGGGGTTCTCAAGGTGAAGTCTGTGTTCCCCAGATCTTTCCCTTGGTTTTTTTGTACCCTGAATTTTGAATGGTCCTTTCTCCACACTCCCCTGCAAATAGAATGACAATATAGAAGGGAAGAAGCTGACCCTGAGAGCTCTTTTTAAAAAAGAGTGTATATACAAGCAGTTTCTACAGGATAGTGTTCTGTGCACACAATCAGTAGGGCAAATGTATTGTGTCAGACCTCTAAGAAATATTAGTTCCTACCTAGTACAATGGTACAAACATTGTACATATCCTCCCTTGGCTGTGTTTTGGATAGTCTATAAAGTGCTTTCTTTTCTCTCTTAATTTGGTTACATGTATAAAAAGATCAAAACTTAATTTCTTTGCAGGGCAGGATACCTGGCAGTAACCACTCCGCATTACAGGAAAACAAAAAGTGTCTGTTTAGCTAAAATATGTATTGATTCTCCTCTGAGGAGAATGCAATTTGAATTTTGAAGTAGAGTTTTCTAGCTCAAACCTAATTTTGAAAATGTCTAATTTGATCCCACTTCTGCATCCAAATTCTGTATTGCAGCCTCAGACACAAGGGCTGCAAATACAAAGCCCTAAAAGGCTCGTCACAAGTGCTAGATCAAGTTGAGAATTTATTCTAGGTATGGTCTCACTCGATGTTTTCTTTATATCTAGTAATTTTTGTAGAACTACAGTCACTCTGGCAAGCTGCTGTTTGGAGAACTTATCTTGAACAAGTTTTGTTCATAAAAGTATTTCTGTTGTTTTGTTCTTATGAATAAATTCCTCTGGAAGGTGCAGGGTGATGCCTAGTCTGAAGACCTAAGCTCCTGTCTTTACCACTTCCCTCCAAAGAAGCCATGCCTGTATTAACCTTGCTGCAGTGAGTGTCCCAGTAGGAATGTGAAACACTCTTAATAAGCCTGCTAGTAATTATTGAATTTATTCAGACAGGAAACAAAGTCCAGATAGCAACTTTATGGAATCAAAGAATCATTTAGTTTGGAAAAGACCTTTAAGATCATCATGTCCAACCATAATAAAGTATCTTTTTTTTCACTTGACAGTCAAGTGTTGCTGCCCCCTCAAATTCCTACGTAATCACATAGGGCTTAGGGCATTTGTGACTGTGGTGCTGTCTTTGTATTGGCAGTTTTCTAAGTACACCAGTCCCGCTTAGGTTGTCAGAAAATACAGTTTTGTCTTTCCCCGCTTATTTCAGATATGAGATAGGCAGAACTGGTGTTTCCTTTCAGTCTCTCTTATTTTTTTCTTCCCTTTTGTTGCAGCTTTTGATCTGTGGTTTCTGCTGCAGATCGATGGCATGTAAAGTAACAGAAATACAGTGGTCAACAAGGTACTTTGTTGTTGCTGTTAATTATTTTAAAAGTAGTTGGTCTGATTAAAAGCTTAATTAAAGGCATTCAAGTTTCTAATGTATCTAGGTGGTGAGAGCTCAGCAATTGTCTTACAAGAGCAACAAATGGTAAAATTTAAGGAATCCTAGCTGCCCATTTAAGAGCCTTCATCACGGACTTTGCCTTTTGCTTTTCAGACCTCCAGTTATAAAAGCTCTTCCAGTCTTTTGTGTGATGCAAAATTGAGTTTTGTAATGTGTACAGGGTGTAAATAAATATTTTGATAGCTCTGCAGGGTTTTTTTTAGCTATGAGAATGCTCTCCTTTATTTACATCTTTCTTGAATTTGGATAGTTCTGTTTCCAGTTTATCACTATGTTGGGAATGCTGCTGCTTTGGGGCTCTGTGAGAAAACTCAAGCCAAAGACAACATCCTACTTGTGTGGTGGGACACTAACACAGCGTACCAAATGCTGTGTGACTTGGGGAAGGTTCAGGGTAGGTATTGTGGTTTGTCACATGCTACAGGTGGGAAGATAGTCAAAAACTGGTCATAGTTACTACTTGAAATTCTGATGCAAGCATCAGCAATGGAGGGAAGGAAAATAAAGCATCCCAAACAATTCTATAGGCCACAGTCATGTGCAGAACATTCTCATGATGCTGGATGTGAGCTGAAAGCTTTCAAAATCTTGACTGTGCTTGAGATGGTTCAGCAATCCTAAACTTGAATTTTTTTTATGGCTTTTGTCAGCTTTGCACCAGATTTCTCCACAGAACACTAGAGGGCATTGCTTTGTCTAGTTTAAACACACATTTTCTCAGCTTCAGTGTGATTGAAACTTGAAAAGAAAAGCCAAAAACCAACCAACCCTTAAACACAGTTTGAATTTTCTGCGTTTTTTATTTTTGCATATACTTTTGGAGAAAATGTGGAAAAACATTTTATGTGATTGGTTGCTAAGAATCATTCAGTGCTTTGCCAGCAGGAGCATTTTGGAAAGATCATGGTAGAGTGAATGTAAGCTTTAAACTGAATGCAGTCTGAGGCAGGACCAAAGCATGCCAGTGCTGTTAATCTGGTTTAATCCTGATCAGGGTAAGTGAGCAGATGAAGAGAATTAAAACAGTCCCAAAAAAATTGATGTCACTTCTTAAGTCCTTATTGAAAGCTTAAGATTCGTTTAAGAAGAAAATTCTGCTGAAATAAGACCCACAAATAGGTTTCTGGAGTTGAAGTGGTTCTAACAGAATAGCATATGTTTTCTCATAACTCTCATCAGAAGTCAACAAAACCAGCAACAGCAACCAAATAAAAAAATCCCTGCCTGTCTTTTAATTCTTAGAAACACCTCCTCCCTTGCCCAATCTTCTGGTCCTTTGCAGCTAGAAAATGCTTGGTTTCATCTGTGTTACTGATGTTGTCCCATGTGGATAGCAGTGGAATCTTTATTGGTAGAAATGGGCTGTGCTGGAAGGCAGCAGCAATGTGGCTTTAAAAACAAACAGTTGATTGGATTGGGATGATTTGAAGATAATTCTTCTAGTATTGCTATTGAGATAGCAGGTAAGATGGTGGGGCTATCAGTTTTGTATCCCATAACTTTCATGGTGGCAGTTTTCTGCGTTCTACTGAATCTTTATTTGTATTTTGGAAGGGTAGAGAGAGTCTTCCCTTCAGCTTGCAAGCATATCCTTTTCTGCCCAGAAGAAGTGGACTTGACATGTGACCTTTCTACTGTGTGAGTGGTTTGAATTTGCTGGGTTTAGGATCCCTATGTGGTGACTTGGCTCACTTTGCTGAGTAGGGACAGTTCAAACAAAAAAAATGTAGGCAACTCAGTAGCTGGCAGTACTACACACTGAGTCAGGACAAAGCCTGTCAGAAGAAAGTAAGTTAGGCAAGGAAGAAATCAAAACGGGACTGAAACCACACTGTATGGCATTAACAGTACATATGAAGCATTATATATCTAAAGCATTTGCATTCCACTGTATTTATTGACTACTTTAGTTTGACAGTGGAATTTAATAATCCCTTTCTAGACTAATGTATTCTGTCTGGCCACTTAATACCAGGCAAACCCTGAACCCCTTTTGCTGATGAAGTAATGGACAGATAGAACAAGCCATAAGATGTGGGTTTATAAATATACTGCGGGTCAGACAAACACATTTCATTTGGTGTCAGACAGTAGAGCAGAAAGGCATGTTAATCACTGCTTTTGCTACTTCCTAGTTCTGCAAAGTTCTCTTCGAAAATCTCATTGATGAAGTTATGCTGCCTCCATTGTGTTTGGGAGGCAAAACATGTTTACTCCCCTCAGTTTACAGAAGAGCATGTAAGCTCTCCACTCACAAAACTGGCCCTCTGATAGCTGTAGTTTAAATAACTTTATGGTCATTTACTGGCCTTTGCCCTAGTTTTGAAAAACTGGCTTCCCCTCTCCATTTGAATGGACAATGTGCAATGAAGCCATGCTCTCAGAACTGTTGTGTTTTGCATGATAAGTGGTGGTTTGTAAGCAGGAGCAAAACGGCCACAGTGTGTTCCCCTCCCTCCCTCCCTTTTTTTAGTGATAATCTTGACTTCCAAAACAGCTGCTGAAAAAACGCAGTATGTAGTTTTCTGGTCAGCCTGGGCACAAAGAGCTCCAGTTCAATCTGATTGAGGTCATACTGTGCTAAAGGACCAGATGCTGTACCAGCAGTGTCATGAGTCTCCAGCCAACCCTGACCCAAGCAACAGCTGTGTGCAGGTTACTAACAAAGGGCATTTTAGACAGAACAACACCTGGCCCATCTTCGGGTCCAGTTCTTTGCTTTCTGTTGGGCCATAGTTAGCAGGTACTGGCAGACACCTGCAGCTCTAGAGACCAGAGCAATGCCCCCTGGGCAACTTTTCTGCAATGCTTCATTGAACAACTGGCTCATAAATCTGGTCAGGGCAATGGATGTTCCAGAAAGTACTATGTATGGACATCATATCAAAGTCTAAGGCATATGAGGAAGGGTAGCAGCATCTACCCTCTGTGTCCTCCCGCCCTAATCTGACATGGATGACAAACCAGACCAGTGATGTCAATGCTTGTTACAAAGCAGCAGCTTGTTCTGTCTACAACAAAGAGGGTCAAGGGATGTAGAAATACCATTGATGTCAAAGCACAGCTACATAGGTGAAAGTATGCTAAAATCTGAGTTGATGACTAAAGCTGGAAGGAGACTTCGTGGAACAGTCTGGGTGCTGGGAGCCTGTGCTGATGGGCAGCAGCTGTGGGGCTGGGTGGGTAACAGGGGACACCTGTGTCCAGCCCCCAGGGAGCATGTGGAGGGGCCAGCAGCAGTGACAGGCAGTGAATACCGTGTTCCATCCACTTGTTCTGCTTCTCTGGAGTGCTGGGTGGCTGTTGAGGTCACAGACCAGGCTGGTAGCATTAAACCATGTGTTTCGTGTGCTGGGTATGGGGCTGACATGTTCCTTTTGGCTCAAGGCTTTTGCCTGGCTGAGGTGGTTGCAGTGAGCTGCCTCACGCTTCCCCCAAGGAGGGAGAGAGGGTTGCCTGAGTCCTCAGCCTTGTACTTGTCCTGCCCTTGGTGAGGCCTCGCTTTGGGGTGGTTCGTGGGGCCCTGAGGAAAACAGGAGGCAGGAGAAGCCCAATCCTGGCGGTAGCTGAGGGAACAGTGGAGTGGGAGCACAGATGCTGGAGGTCCCATGGCAGCACGGCCTCATTCCCTGGCCATAGTGGCCAGTCTGAAGCTTTGGGAAGTGACAAAGGGAAGGTTTGAGTGAGCTGGTGAGCTTAGTAGGTGGCTCAGCTTTCCTCTGGGTCTCAGGTTGAGATAAACTTTGTGGTTTCCCCTCTCTTCCCTGGTACTCCCTTCGTGTTTTCCTCTCTGTCCCTGTTGTCCTACACTGGACTGTCCTTCCCTCCACGTCTCTGTTTGCCTTTCTATTTTCAATTTTCCAGCATCACAGTAAGTTCTCTGTTAGCTTTTCTCACTCTTTTGGCTGTTTGCAGAAGATACCAGTAATTCAACAGTTAAACTGGAGAACTGAGATGTCTCTGCTGAATTTGAGGTGGAAGCTCCCGTCTCTTGGGGTGTTCATCCGAAGGTCTGGGCAGATCTCCATAAATAACATGCACAACATGCCCATTTGGAAATCTTAGTGCAAAGTAGACTGTAACGTTACTTTTAAGACTCAGATGGTCTGTGGTGTAGGTGGTGTAAGCACATCGCACCATTTGGGTCTGATCTGTTAGATATTTGATGACACTTTAGCAATTAATTTATTGGATCTGTCTCCTGAAAGGGAGACTGACACCTGTATATCAAGTGACTTTGTACTGTTACTGCTTCCACCATGGTAAATTTTTGCCTCATAAAATTAACAAGCACATCTCCAAAACAATATTCCAGGCTTCCTCAGTGAATGTGGGCTTTTGTTAGCAAGTTTCAGCACAATGCATGTTCAGGCTGGCTCTTTGATATCTTCAGAGCCGGAGGAAGAGCAAAGAGCTCTGAATTAACTTCAGGTATCATGTTGTTAGCAGTGAACTGTAGTTTTGGAGGGGCATTGGATTGTGCCACACTGATTATACAATGACAGCCACACAAGTGTGCTGTGCAGCTGTGAAGGTATGTTAGCATCTTTCACAAAAAGCAGGTTGCTACTCCTAGCATCAATGTATCTTTCAATATAGATTATAAAAAACAAATTTAGAATCATACAAAAGTTTCTCTAAACCATCATGCATCTCTTGTCTCTGATGTGAGTGTCAGCTCACTCAGAAAATGTTAGTCATGCTGCCACCCAGAAGACACCACAGATGGTGGCTCATTTTTGTTCCTTTTGGTACTGTCTGCTGTTAGATTGATCAGGTTTGGATCGATGAAATTATTTGGGCAGGCGCTGCTATTGCTTTCCTCCTGTCTGTCCACTGTTAAAAGAAGTGGGAGGAAAGGGGATGTAAAATACACTTTTTAGTGTCTTTCTCTCTTTGGTACTGTTCTGTGAACACTTGAAATATTTATGGAGGAGAGTGTGGGCTTGCTGACCATGCTTCTTTGCAATGAGCTCTTATCAGCAGGTTTTGTATTTTATAGCCTTCTCTGAAGCTCAATTTTCTTTTCTTTTTGGTTTTGTTTTAGAGAGGGGGTGGGCTTATTTTTTTTTGTAACAGGACAATTTGTGAGTTAAAATTAGGATGCAGAACTTTGGGTATTTTTATTCAGCAGTGACTATAAGTAACTACTCCTGTGCAATGAGAGTCAAAGGTTTTCATTCTCAGCGTGCACTGATGCCATGAAGGTCAAGTATTGTACTATTGGAAAAGTTAGCAGGTGCCTATGTGCATTTTGTGGAGCTCCTCTAGAGTTAGTATGTAATTTCCAATACTGCTTTGGAGGTAATCAATTGTCTTCTTGTATGAGTCTTTTCTGCTACCTAGATACTCTTGAGACTAGGAAAGTATTCTCAATTTTGCAACTTAACTTCCCTTTGGAACCAGCAATCTTTGCTTCTTGTAGTTATTTATTTTGGTGATTCCTATACTGAGCTGCAGGTGGAAAAAAGAAGCAGTAAGTCTACAGCTAGCATGGAATTCTTGACTTTTATTTAAACAAAAAATGCCATTTTCTAGTCAACCTAAACCCTTGTCAGGAACAGGTCCTCCTGGAAACAATGTTAAGGCACATAGAATATAAAGGGGTGATTGATGACAGTCAAAATGGCTTCACTAAGGGCAAGTTGTGCCCGACAAGTCTGGAGGCCTATGATGTGGTTACAGCATTGGTGGATAAGGGAAAAGACAACAGACATCATCTACCTGGATTTGTCCAAAGCATTTGACACTGACCAGCATGACATCCTTGTCTCTAAACTGGAGAGGCATGGATTTGATGGATGTACCACTTGGTGGATAAGGAATTGTCTGGATGGTCATAGTCAAAGTTGCAGTTAATGGCTCGCTGTACAAGTGGAGACAGTGACGAGTGGTGTTTCTCTGGGGTTGGTATTGGGACTGGAGCTATTTAACATGTTTGTCAGTGACATGGACAGTGGTACAAGTTTGCTGACAGCACCACACTGGGTGATGTCGTTGACAGACTAGAGGGAAGGGATGCCATCCATAGGGACCTTGACAGGCTTGAGAGGTGGGCCCATGCAAATCTCATGAAGTTCAACAAGGCCAAGTGCAAGATTCTGCGCACGGGTTGGGGCAATCCCAACTACAAATACAGGCTGGGCAGAGAATAGGTTGAGAGCAGCCCTGAGGAGAAGGACTTGGCAGTGTTGGTGTATGAAAAGCTGCACATGACCTGCCAATGTGCGCTCGCAGTCCGGAAAGCAAACTGTATCCTAGGCTCCATCTAAAGCAATGTAGCCAGTGGGTCAAGGGAGGGGATTATGCCCTTCAGCTTCACTCTGGAGAGATCCCACCTGGAATACTGCATTCATCTCTGGGATCCCCAGCACAGGAAGGACATAGACCTGTTGGAGAAAGTCCAGAGGAGGCCACGAAGATGATCAGAGGGATGGAGCACCTTTCCTGTGAAGACAGGCTGAGAGAATTGTTGTTGTTCAGCCTGGAGAAGTGAAGGCTTCAGGGAGACCTTCCAGCAGCCTTCTAGAGTACCTAAAGGGAGCCAACAAGAAAGCTGCAAAGGGACTTTTACAAGGGCATGTAGTGACAGGACAAGGGACAATGGCTTTAAACTGAAAGAGAGTGGGTATAGGTTAGGACTGTGAGGGTGGTGAGGCACTGGAACAGGTTGCTCAGAGAAGTTGTGGATGCCCCATCCCTAGAAATATTCATGGCCAGGCAGGATGGCGATTTGGGCAACTTGGTCTAGTGGAAGGTGTCCCGGCCCATGGAACTAGATGGTATTTAAGGTCTCTTTCAACCCAAACCATTTAATGATTTTCCAGAATACAGTTTCTGGTCTAAACTACAGAAAAAATGTGATGCATCTCAGAAAGACCAATAGCATGAGGTTAAGGTAATCTCTCATTATGTGTGAGATCCCAATTGCTGAGCTAACAGCACTTCTAATGTGAAAGATTTTCCCAATTTACTGAAGTGAACTTAAATACAATGATGTCAAAATAGAATTCTTATTTTCTGGTTCATCCTCAACAGATTATTTGTGAAGAATTAATCATGATAGAAAAAAGGTTCTTAGAGTGTGATAAATGTAGTTCATGGTTTAGTTCAGGCTTCTATTTGTTAAATACACACTGTTCCAACAAATTGTACAAAATCGGTACCTGGAGAATGTTCCCACAGTCTCCTTATTGCATACTTAAACTAAACTTTACCGGTGCCTTTTTGGCTTGCCAGCTTTTCCACAATACGAGATGCACAGGAAAGAGGGAACATGAGAGTCCTACTGGGGAGGTTGTGTTCTCTTGACTCCAGTGCACAATGTTTTACCAGAAAGTTGCATGTATTAAAAACCTGTTGTGTGCTCTTATTCTGCAGAATTACCAAAGAAGCAATTTTTGCCATGAGAAACAACTTTTCCTTGGATCCTTTTTCATAAGCTGTGTTTGGCTTTTCATTAGGCAGTCAAACTGTTTAGGCAAATAGTCTGTGAAGATTAGGAAAATGGTAACCCAGTAGACTTTCCTGGTGAAGAAAACTTGGATGTTCTGCTTTGGCAAAATGCAGGTGAGAACCACTCTGTAATCACCTGCATATTAGCCTATCTGGACTTCAGGAAGGCATTTGACACTGCCTCCCACAGCATGCTTCTAGAAAAACTGTCTGCTCTTGGCTTGGACGGGTAGAGTTTTCAATGAACAAAAAACTGGCTGGATGGCTGGGCCCAGAGAGTTGTGGTGAATGGAGCTAAATCCAGTTGGCAACTGGTCACTAGTGGTGTTCCCCAGGGCTTATTCAGTGGCACAGGCATAAGCATTTTGCTCTTCTGCATTTGTCATTTATTTGCTAGGTCTCAAAATTTGGGAAGCTCTAATTTCTAGCTGCTACAATATGGAGTGGGTTTCATGGAAACTGAACTGTGATGAACACCATAATAAATTTCTTATCCTTTGCACTATGCATCTCCAAGTTCCTTAGCACACGTTAAGGTTCATAACCCCCATGCAGGAGTGGCAGTGAGTGCACATACAAAGATCACTTCACCTAATGCTGAGATAGGGAGGACTCTTTGAGTCATGTATTAGAGCACACAGAAATGTCACACACTATTGTAGCCTGGAGAACAGAGTACTGTATTTAGATGAATCTGTAAGATTGATTTAGGTAGTTACCTAAATTGGATTGTTTCCAGACCAGTGGGATTAAGAAACCTCTTTTTGCAAAAAGCGTTATGAGATCTTTAATGATCACACAAGGTCACGACCCGGTTTTATGTCTCATCTGAAAGATCATGAACTTATAACTACTGATCTGTCATTGTCTGATCTGTCTATTGTAGAGACTGCTTTATTTTAGAAGAGATTTGTGTGGCCAGGAGTCTAAATGCCATCAAAGCTTTTATTCCTTGCTATATTCCTTGCCTGAGGAGGTTTCTAGCAAGTTTTTATTATGATGTATCTTTTTGATTTGTTTTCCCCTTTCATGTCAAGCCAAAATGAGACTGCAAAGAATATTTTCCAGCCTGCATGTCTGTCATTCGCTGCTGTGCATGAAACTGTCTACTAATCCAGGCATGAAAATTAATTCCTGGGTTGTTCAGAAGGGTATCCATTCTCGATATTGTTTCTGGGTGAGTTCATCTTTCTGTCTACATGTCCACCTACGTCTCTGTTAGGCCCGAATGCCCCTTGCAGTAAAACTGCAGCTATAGCAAACTGCATAAATGCAACAGGTGAATATGGATGTGTGTGTGCTAGTCCTGTTTTAAGCATTTCTCTGGTAACTGTTTTGTGTGTGCTTGTGTATCTATGTTAAAAAAAACCCAAGGAATCATATAAGCAAAATCTTTCTGGTAGAGTAGTTGCACGCTGAAAAGGCATGTGTGAGGAAATTAAAGGACCTCTCCCTCCTAACTCTTCTTAGCATATTATATATAGTTTACAAGTGTTTTTCTTTATAGCAGAGGTATAGAGCCAGGATCCAACTTACAACTTCACTGTTTATATGGTGTGGCCATCTGATTTCTACCCTCTTGCACTCATGTTCATGTGTGCCCATATGATTTTCACATTGCTTACAAAAGCACACTCACTGCAGTATTGATTGACAGTGCAAAAGTGTGTATTCCTGTCATTTCTGTCAAGGGCCTGTTTGGCCTGCAGCAAGGAAATAAGTCTGTGCAGTAGCATCTCCCTGACTGAGTCAGATGTTTTCTGAGATGGGAGAAAATGGACAAAGGAAAATGCTCTCATATTTTAGGGTGTCCAAGGAATGAGCTGTGCCAAGGCCTTCTATCTCTTTATTTTGAAGTTTTGTTTAGCCCCAAAAGGACATTGCTGCACATCATCTATTCTTTTAGCAGCTTCATTTTAGCAGCAGCAGAGGACATGAAATTGAAATCAGAAGGTCTTAATTTCAGAGAGAGTTGTTCAGAGAAAAAAGGCTTTTCTCTCTCAAGTCACCAATACATTACTACCCTTGATTTGATTTGAAAGCTATTTAGGATGCTGCAGTTATATGGCTGGCTGGCAGTCTGGGTAACCTCATCACTGATGTGCCCATGAATGGCAGACTGTGAGTTGGTCACACCGTACTGTTTGACTCATGGATTCTGAAGGTCAAATGCAACAGCCTTGTTTGAGGGACTTGGTTGGCACCAGCAGTGAAAAGGGATGCATTTGTAGTGAAATGTAGCAGCAAATCAATCCTTTTCAAAGAGGTGGGTGGAGAAGGAAGCCAAGTACAAAACATGAAAATACCACTGGTGGTATTATACATTCGTCAGAGTTTCTGAGTCATCTGGGGAAGTTAAGTCATCCAGGCCTACTTGTCTAGAAGAAACTTCTTGTCCCAGAGTTCTAAACTGGCACAAAAAACTTGAAATACTTGTTTTGTGCTTTTGTGGCCTGTGCACTCTGCTGTTTAGAATAGACTATTCCAACTGCCTGACCAATTCAGGACTGACCAAGCTGTTATTAAGGGCATTGTCCAAAGGTCTTTTAAACTCTGTCAGGCTTGGGACATAGACCACTTCTCTAGGAAGCCTGTTCCAGGGTTTGAGAACTCTCTCGGTATAGAAATGTTTCCTGATGTCCAGTCTAAACCTCCCCTGGCGCAGCTGTGAACCACTCACACATGTCCTGTCTCTGGAACCCCAGGAGTGGAGCTAAGCACCTGCCTCTTCACTTTGCCTCCTTGGGAAACTGTAGAGCACAATCAGGTCACACCTCAGCCTTCTCCTTTCCAAATTAGACAAGTCCAAAGTCTTCAGCCACTCTTCACAGGGCATTCCTTCCAGACTCTTCACCAGCTTTGCTGTCCTCCTCTGGATACATGCAAGGACATTCCCTTCCTTCTTATATTAAGAGGCCCAGAACTGTTCACAATATTCAAGGTGAGGCTGTACCAGTGCTGAATAAGGCAGGGTAATCACCACTGTTGAGCAGCTGGTGATGCTGTGTCAGAACTGTTTATTCAAGGTGAGGCTGTACCAGTGCTGAATAAGGCAGGGTAATCACCACTGTTGAGCAGCTGGTGATGCTGTGTTTGATGCACCCCAGGATGTTGTTTGCCCTCTGGGCTGTTGGGGCACACTGCTGCCCCATGCTGAGGCCTGCCACTGACCAGCACCCCCAGGTTCCTGTCTGCAGGGCTGCTCTCAAGTCACTCCTCTCTCAATCTTGTGCCCACTGTTTGCTGAATAAGGCAGGGTAATCACCACTGTTGAGCAGCTGGTGATGCTGTGTTTGATGCACCCCAGGATGTTGTTTGCCCTCTGGGCTGTTGGGGCACACTGCTGCCCCATGCTGAGGCCTGCCACTGACCAGCACCCCCAGGTTCCTGTCTGCAGGGCTGCTCTCAAGTCACTCCTCTCTCAATCTTGTGCCCACTGTTATTCTGTCCTATATGCAGAATCCAGCATTTTGTCTTGTCAAATTTTATCACATTAATAGTAACCCAATGCTACAGTCCATGTAGATTCTTCTGCAAGGCCTCTTGTCCCTCAAGAGCCAACAGTACCTCCCAGTTTGCTACCATCAGCAGACTTGCTAATGATGCAATCAACTCCTGCATCCAGAATGTTGATAAATATATTGAACCAAAATGATTCTCAAATTGAACCCTGAAGAACACCTTTGAAGTTGATGCCTCCAAATTTTAGTCCTTGACTTGCCCACTCTCCCCCAAGTTTTGGGTTTTATCCCCGCATCCATATGTCTCAAAGCAGTCTATAAACACTAATGCACTAAGCAACTTGATGCCTGCTTGAAATAGTCTCTTTCTTTCTCCTGTTTGACAGATGGCAGCACAGACTGCTAAGGTAGTTGCCCAAGGTCTCACTGAAGCAACTGACAGAGGGACAGTAATCCCTGTGCAAGCCTTTCTCTCTTTTCCTCCCTACAATGAAGTCCCTCTCACTGCTTCTGTTGAAGTTCAGACTTGACAGCTTGTGGTGGTGACTGTTAGGCTGGGATGCCCGAATATGATCTTTTGATACCACCTCACCTCAACAAAAATTCATCTTTTAAAATATGTTGTTTATCCAATGCAATTTCAAATATAAGCCCCTCACCTCACACAGAGCTTGACTGCAGGGACTGCTCTTGCTAGGCCTTTAGGGCCCTGATGAGTCATTCATGCCACCGTGAATGACTCCCAAATGACTATTGCTGCTAGTGCAGACAAGTGCATTCCAACACAAATATGTTGTTGAAGTGGTTCCTTCTGGAATGAGGTCTGGGGAATCCTGCTATCCAGACTTTCTCTAATAGAATTTGAACCCGAAGTCCTTTTGAAACAATGTAACAGAACAGAAAGCAAATGCATGGAATCTCTGTATGTTTCTTCCATGGGAACCAGTGAGTGAGTAGAAGAGAAGTGGGCACCTGATAGTGCCTCTGCTGAGAGGACAGCTCACCAATTTCTGCCCATGTCTACTCAGTCTGGTAGGAGTCGGCTGCTCAGTTACACATGCCTGCTGGCAGGCCATTCAGCAGTTCCATGAGTTCAGACTGGCCATGGAATATCCTGCCCTTCTGGTGTGCCCCTCCATAAAACTGGGAAAGGCACAGGAGCCTGACACTACAAAGTCAGGTTTAGGAGATGTGGATAAGCTAGAGACACAGACAGGAAAGCTAAGGCACAGTTGGAATTGAGGCTAGCCAGGGACATTGAGGATAACAAGAAAGGCTTCTACAGCTATGCCACATGCAAAAGGAAGGTTAGGGATAATGTGGGCCCTCTCCAGAAGGAAAGAGGAGAACTGGCTACCCTGGATATAGAAAAGGCTGAGGTTCTTAATGACTTCAGTCTTCAACTCCAAGTGCTACAGTCTAATATACAGAGCACAGAATCCTGTAGATGATATGTGAATGTGTCTGCAAGACAAGTGTTTAGAGGAACAGAGCTAGAGTGCATCAGCATCCATTCCTGAATGTGCATGTCTATGGATCCTGATGAGATTCATTCTTGGGTCCTGAGGGAACTGGCTGATGAAGTTGCTAAACCACTATCTATAATTTTCAAGAAATCCTGGCAGCCAGGTGTTGTCCCTGATGACTGGAAGAAAGGAAAACATAACCCCTATTTTTAAAAAGAGGAAAGCAGAAGAACCAGGGAACAATAGACCAGTCACTCTCACCTCTGTGCGTGGCAAGAGCATGGAGCAGATTCTCCTGGAAGCTAAGCTTAGGCACATGAAAAGCAAAGAGATGATTGGTAATAACCCCTTTACCAGAGGCAAGTCATGTCTGAAGAATTTGGTGGCCTTCTATGATTGGGCCACACAAATCGTAGATGGGAGCAGAGCAACCGATATCATCTACCTGG